>NW_021320100.1:1981840-2017642 GCF_001605985.2 Dendrobium catenatum
AATATATCCAATTTAGCAAAGAATAATATAACTATACAATAAGGCTTCATTTGTGACGGCTTTTTTATTGCTTCTTAAAGCAGCTTTTTAGTAAAAAATCAAAATTTTTTGTATTAAAAAGCTGTTTTAAGAAGCAATAAAAATGATGTCCCAAACGAAACCTAAATAAAGCTCTTCTAATTTTCTTATCATTTTCATTTATATTATATATATCTGTGTTAAGTTGATTTGTGAGCTAATTTAGTGACTTATTGAGTAAAATTATATGAGTTTAATACTTAATAGGTGAAGCTACAGTCAATTTAACTTGACATAAGAGCTATTAAGCCAATTGATTTAAAAATATTATTATAAAAATACTTCAAAAAAATTAGAATCGATGATTTATATAAGAAGTTATTTAAAAAAAACATGAAAAAATAGTAGTTCTTTTTCATATCTAAAAAAATTTATCATTATTTCACGTTTAATTTTGTTTATCATTATTTTACCTCAAATCGATTCCCCAATATGGGCCAACCCAATTATTGAGGGTCAAAATATTTCAAATCCACTATCTTTTGATGAGTGAATAACTAATTGTGAGTATAAATTAAAAATTAAATAAATTAGTGAAGTAAATTGAGTGTAAAGTATTTCAAATAGATGTATTTTGAAAATATTAGTATTTGATTTGAATTAAAAGAAATCCAACTTAAAATATAAAATATTTGAAATTCACCATCAAAATAAATTTTGGCGTATTTAAAAATCATTAGATTTGACTAAGTTCTAAATTCATTGTACATTATCTATCACCCTCAGCAAAAAAAAAAAAAAAAAACTTGCCACCTACCACTGTTCACACCAGTTGTTGGTCACCGCCACCTGCCACCCCCGGCCGGATGCACCTCGATAGCATGCCACCGCAATTGCTAGCTTCCATCCTTTAGCTGCATAATGTTTTCATTTTACTTCACGCAAAAATAATAATAATAATAATAATTGCATTTATTTTTTAACGATCGAAATAATTTCAAAATATTTTACATACATTATTGTTAGATTTAAATTTATCCGTGGAAGATGACATATCTTACTAGAAAGTAAAACATGTGAATTGAGCAAGTTTGACTAGTGAGATTAGAGAGTTGGGAGAGGAAAGGTAAGTTCAACAAAGTTATGGATCTCAATATGGCAGAATGTTCACTAAAATCAATCAAAAGTCTTGCAATGTCCTAAATTGTTCCTTAACACCCATTATTAATAGAATTTTGAGAAATATGTGAAATGCTATAAAAAAAATAAAAACATACAACGTTACATAAATTACCTATAAAACGTTATACACACCCGTGACAAGTGTTGTCTCCTGGTTAGCTAGAGGCAGGCAAGATATGAAGAATTCTAGCGAGTTATCTTCGGGTGAGCTAGGTGATGTTGGATAGGCAAATAGGCCTAGACAATTATGCGAGCGAATGCTGAGATGAGGAGACCTACTTGTCGATGTGGCTGGTGAGTTACGTGAGATTTCAAATCGCCTTGGCTATAAAAAAAGGGAGTGCGATGTTATCGTAGGGATGGAGAACTTTGAGTTTGATGATCGTAACATTGTAGCTAGTATGAGGGTCCCATGATTAGTGCTTCCCTGAAGCTAAGTTTGATGAGGATGGTTGCTTTAGATGTGAGCAATTACCTATGATCACTTCAAGGGGGAGCGAGTGAATGAGGTCTTGGCTCATTTATGTGCAAGTGTCATGCAACTAGCTTGATAATCCCAAAATTGTCCCACGGAGGGTGAGCTCTTTCATAAATATATGTGAGTAACGTTTGTTGATCATTCAATAAACAAATTCTTCAAATGAGCCATGCTTGAGGAAAAATTTTCTTTGTGGAGACTGAACGGCGAGAACCATCCAGATTTACTATTCTTGTTGCGTCCAGGAGTATTCGCGGTGGTAGAGCAATATAAAGTTTTATGTCTTAGCATTGTACGAAAATCTGGCACGCAATCAGATAAGAGAGAGGGTGTATAACATTTATAAGACACCAAAATTTTAAGGTGGAAAGCCCCTGAAAAGGGGAAAAAATCACGGGACCTGGCCCAATATGAATGAATCCACTAGTATTGTAGTTGATTACAAAGGAGGTCCTTCCTCATGGGAAGGCCTTAGCTTGATGTACATCTTATAGAGTACATTACATGGTGAGAATACAAAGAATCCTAGTTGATGTGTTTGTTTGGTCTGAAGGACTGTAGTCGGTGTGCGACGTAAGTCGGAAGGACCCTTGTCGGCGTGCGACAGAGGTCGGAAGAATTGTAGTCGGCGTGCAACGTAAGTCGAAAGGGCCGTAGTCGGCAGGCGACGGAGGTCGGAAGAATTGTAGTCGGCGTGCAACGTAAGTCGAAAGGGTCGTAGTCGGCAGGCGACGGAGGTCAGAAGGGCTGCAGTCGGCGGGCGACATTAGTTTGAAGGACCGTAGTCGGCAGACAACGGAGGTCGGAAGGACCATGCCTGGTAGAAGTCCATCAATGGACAGAAATTAAACATCAGATAGATGTCTAGTGAAAGTCTGACAATTAGTAGAAGTCTAGCGTGAGGTAGAAATTTGGCGAAGAGCGGATGTCCAACGTCGGGTAAAAGTCTGACGTTAGTTGGTGGCCGAGGAAAACTCCGACGTTAGATGGTATTCAGGGAGAATTCCGGTGTCACTTGGAGTTTGGGTGAAACTCCAACGTTACTTGTAGGTCGGGCGGAATTTCGGCATCACTTGGAGGGCGGGCGTAATTCCGGCATCACTTGGACAGAATTCCGGCGGCGGTGGTCGAGGAGGTGTTCTTCCCTCCTAACCTTCTTCTCTTCTCCTTCTTCTCTTGCTTGTGCCCCCTCTCATGAGAAATGAGGGGTCTATTTATAGATTTTCTGGAATGTCATAGCTCGTAACTAGGTGTGAGATCGGGGGCAAATATAGAGTGGTTAGAATGAACGGCCGATATTGAATCCTTCGATTGTGGACCGTTTATTAGGCATTTGAAGGTCTTAATGACTTCGGAATTCGGCGATCTTGGGCTCGTTGGATTTGTCTCGTCGAGCCGCTCAATTCAACCATAAGCTTGTCAAGTTTGGAGACCATTTGGTAACTCGAATTGTGGTACGAACTTTCCAACAAAGCTTCGGGTCCTTGATTTGGACTCATTTGGGCTCAGATTGAGTTGAATTTGATGTCGTTGGGTTCATATTTTCGAGACGCTTAGTTTGACTATAAGTTTGCTGAAATTGGAGTTCAGATGCTCTCAGATTTAATTTTTGAAGTTTCCAACTTGATTTTTGCCTAGAGATTCGTGCCCGATCAAGATAATTTTTGTATGACGTATGAATTCTTTTGCTGCGCTTTTGCAAATACTCAACAAAAGGACAGCAAATACATAATTATGATTGTACTTTTGTCAAGTATTTGATATGTTTTTATAAAAGGACAACAAAAGCGTAACAAACATACTGCTTGAGGGCATACTCCTCTACCAAGACTAACCAATTATCTGCTAAACACCTAATAAACGAGCATGCAACATTATAATTAAATTGTATTTTTTACTCGATATTACATTATTACTTTTTCTGAAAATAAAACGGCTCTTTTGAATTAAAATCGCTGAAGTGGAAAAATAAAATAAAATTTGAATGCCCTCATGAAAGCGACGCCATCGTCCACGTGTATAAAAGGCCATACTACATCACATCGCTCTCCAATCAATCGACTCACAGGCTCCAACAGATTCTTGTTCGCAAGCCGAGCAAGCACGAGATCCAAAACTCTATAATTCAAGCTCACGCCATCCGAAACCCTGATTCAACGTTGCAGCTTCAATCAGAAAATGGAGCTTGCCAAGGCCGCTTCGATTACCGCGCAAGCTCCTGGCCTTGGTCCCTGGAGCAGAAAATTGGGCGATGAAAGTTTTCAGTTGAGGTTTCACCGTAAGAATGGGAAGAAGTCTGCAAGAGTAGCGTTAGTTGTGAGGATCTCCAGTGATTCAACCAGCGATTCATATTCAGCCAGCGTTGAATCTCTGGTCGGCGATGCTGTCGAAGGCACCGAGGCCGAGGCGGAGGCAGTTTTAGACGTAAGGCCAGGGTTTAGCGCCTATAATGTGCTTGCTGGAATGCCGCTGCCATTCGGTGCGACGGCAAACGAAGTTGGAGTGAACTTTGCTGTGTACTCTGGTGATGCTTCGGCGGCCACCCTCTGCCTTTTTACCCTTTCAGATTTGACGAAGGTCAGCTATCAGTATGTTTTTTGAGTGATTATTCGTTAATTCATATTTTTTGAGGGTTACATATGAGTTCGATGTAGATTCTTGGATGGAGATCACGATAGCGTTCTATGGTGCAGAATAGAGTTACGGAGGAGATTCCGCTTGATCCAGTGATCAACAAGACTGGGAGCATTTGGCACGCCTTTCTGGAAGGCAAGTTCAGGGATATTGCATATGGTTATAAGTTCGATGGAAAGTTCTCTCCGGAAGAGGGACTTTACTTCGATAATTCTCGTGTTATTCTGGATCCATATGCGAAGGTTCGTTTCCTACGGCATTTATTTTTGTGGTTACTGCCATTCCTTTTTCTTACAAATGTATGTTCCTTGTATTTGCTATATTGCAGCTAGGCTGTACCTTTTTTTTTCGAAAAATGAACATGAAAATTTTAAATGTTTGTGATTTTCTGTTCCTTTATAGGCAGTCATAAGTAGAGGTGAGTATGGTATCCTTGGAACAGATGGAAATTGTTGGCCTCAGATGGCTGGCATGGTACCACTTTCAAACAGTGAGGTATATTCCGTTTCTAAACTTTAAATTATATCTATATTCATTTCTTTTTCTTTTTTTCAAAAAATAAAATAAAAATTGTAATGGGAAACAAGAGGATCCTACAGGTATCCAGATAGAATATCTCATCTAAGGTTTAAAATTGTGCAATTGGGTATTGAGGCGTTTTTCATTCGTGAGACGAGGCGTAAGTCTCAAGGCGTTTTGAGACCTAAGCCTCAAAATCCAAAAATTGCGTAAAGTGAAAATAAAGGTTAAAAATAATTTTTGTATGATACTCAAATAATATATTAAATAATGACATATTAATTTTATATTGAGCTATGAAGTGACAAATTAGCATACATATGAAACTAAAAATTTCACAAGATGTAAAGTGACAAGTGATGATTGAAATCCAATATAACAATAGCAAAACAACATGAAATATAAGAATTACATAGAAGTATCCTATAAAATCAAGTTCAACTCAAAATTCAGCAAAGTGATATCCTCTCTCTCTAGAGCTTTTTTAGAAAGAGAAACTCTAGGATGGCTAGAGGGGTGGCTTTAGGTCACCTCCTCCAAATGGGGGAAGAGGCGGCAGTAGGCGGGACTACCGGCAAAACAACTACTAGCATCTGATCGCACCCGTCTGCGACGAGGAGGCGGAGACTTCCATGTCCCATTCTCCTCCTGAGGCTCGGGATCCTGTTTCTAGGGAATCATGTAATGAGGTGGTTGCAAAATCACAAGCCATCATCTGGCGGGTTAAGGAGGAGGCGTGCAAGCAGGTGCAGCTTCCATGCCTGCAAGGTCCGGCCAACTTTGTCAATCGGCAAGATGGTAGCGTCAGAAACCTCTCTATGGGTTCTGCCGGCTCGCAAAGTGCGGTCCCTCTTCCCGATCAGCCTTCAGGTTTCAAACCAACCAAGCCCGGTCAGCCCTTGCAAGTTGCGATCCCTTTGCCAGGTGTGGATGTTCAGCTCAACCATCCCAGCCAATCGATGGTTTCGGTTACTCCTAGCAACTGCAGCTCCGATGGCGAATCAGACGACTCTGAAGATGAGATGGAGGAGTCGGATGTCGTGTCTGATCCTAATTTCGAAATGGAAGATGATCAACACATTGAGGATCGATCAGATGATTCTATGGGGTTGGTTAGGCAACCCGATTCTCCTCCCAATTGCTCTGCTCCCTCCCCGGAAGCTGGGATGACCGGCTGCGTCTAGTTGGCTCTCGCTAAGGATATGTCTGTGGACAAGTCTCCAATATGCATGTGTATAAAGCCCGTAGTTCTCTCCCCCATTCAACAATTTGCTACTGGAATGCGCCCTCCAAGTGTTTGTGTTAATGACGCTGAGTGCTCCGAATCAGCTAGACCATTTGCCAGCCCACACAAGCTCCTTCGTTGCAGCCTAGAGGATTGCAGTCAGGCCCTTTTGCTTGGAACAAGGTCCAATTTGTCAAGTTGGATAAAATGCCAAGTGAAATCTTCTTTGCCAAGGATGGCATGTCCATGGAGCCGGAAGTGGCAGCTGTGCACGAGAATATTGCCAAATTGGATAGAGCATTAGTGGCTAAGCTCATGGGATGGAGGGTTGCATTTCCCTTCCTTCTTGGTGAGCTCAAATGTTGGTGGTATCATTTTGGGGAATTCAATATTATTACTACAGCTCCAAACTCTTTTATATGTATTTTCCAAAGCATAGAGGCTAGGGATGCGGTGCTCATGAGTAGGTCGTGGATCATAGCATGGAACATCATTGGTATGGACAAGTGGTCTCCTATCTCCTATCCCAACTCTCTTCATGGGCTTCACTCTACTATTTGGATACGTCTTCCATAGCTCCCTCTCATGTACTGGGATAAGAACAACATCACTCGTCTTGCCAATTTGCTTGGTGAACCTTTGTGGATGGACTCACATACGAGTACTTGGGGAAGATCATTCTATGCAAGGATTTGTGTTAGAATTGATCTCTCTCAAAAGCTTCAAGCTGGGGTTTGGATCAATGGGCTCCATGAACGGTTTTTCAAAGAGTCGAATATGAAGGGCTTACAAACTTTTGCTTCGACTGTGATCTAATTGATCATGCCAATGGAGCTTATTTTTCCAAGGCTCCAACCCGTGCTCCTCAATCCCCCCCAATGCAGTCGTCACCGCCAACCAAAGTGCAAGCCACAACCGAGAGTGCCCCCCAAGCATCCTCCCCTCCTCATGAGCCAAAGCATATTGTTGTTGAAGAGCCCTCTCTTAATGAGAACAAGGAAGAATCCTCCCTTGGAGGGAAGGGAAAATCGAGGGCTCCTAAAGATCAAGGCACTTGTCCACAAGCTGATCCCCCTATCCTATTCACGGTCGAGAAGTTACAGCAAACGGAAGAAACTTCAAATAAGATTGTGAACTTTCGCAAGCAACAACGAAGAGTATCCAAGTCTCAGTTGGACAGAGAGCTCCTCCGACTTGGGCTTTTATGTGCTTTGGCCACCTCCCCTAGGAAGAGGAAGAAGATTTCAACAGATTTCACCAGTGGGGACTTGGACCCCTCAAGTGCTGAATGGGTGACCTCTTTTCATTGGTTTCTATTAGGTTTTATTGCGTAATACAAACCAATGAAAGGGTCCTTCTCATTTGAGGGGTTTTTTTTTTCTTTTGTTTCTGTCTACGACTTGATTTGGGGTATTTTTCCTGTTGTATCCCTTCTCCTTTTGTCCTTGGGAAGTGGAAGTTTTTTCCCACAAGCTTGTTTCTCTCCGTGTATCTTTTTTTTCTTTTTAATATATTTGTGTTTTATCCAAAAAAAAAAAAAAGAGTTCAACTCAAAATTCTTTCTTTCTCAGTTCTCTACTCATCCACATTAAATTCTTTAAAAAAATTGACATGATTGGCAACAACTTAGAAATCATCTACACTGTTATCATTGAGGGGGTCTTTATTTGAGTCATCATCATGACAAATTAATTTCTTCCCTACCTCATCCTGTGGAGTTCAATGCCTTTCAATATGTTTCTTCTTCATTTATTTCAATCATTTTTTTCTTTTATAAATATTTTTCATCAACATAAATATGAGGATAATACTCCAAAATTTTTAGAGGAGGTGGTGGTGGTGTGCGGTTCCATTGATTCGCGGTAGTAGTTATGAAAAGGCGGTGGTCTAGAGGTCAAAACAATTGAAAGGAAGTTGCTGCGGCTTGAAAAAATCTCATAACATTTATATTCCTCCTTTTTTGGAATCATGCTCCTTTTGGTATTTTGAATATTCATTTCAATCTATCTAGCTCTCTCCATTAATACAGAATAAACTTCAGTCCCTAAAGAAACAAGAGATTATTTGATAGCATCTTTTAACCTAGATAAAAATCAATGATATTTTTCTTCTGTAGTATGAACTAATTGAGGATCATATATGGATAAGGTAGTGAATTATGTTTGATACTGAATAACAAATCTGTCTTCTTGCACCAGCCTTAAAAATTTATTCTGCATTTGCCTCCTTGCAGAAAGAGGCATAAATCAGTTTCTAAACATCTAAGTAAATTCATCCCATTTGATCTGCATGCTTGATATTCCTCCAAATTTATCCTGGTGCTAACCCCTCTACCACCTTTTAGCCTTGCCATCAAGTACACATGTCACAAATAAAAACTTCCTTTCATTTGGGTAGAACATTATCTCTAATATCTTCTCAATACTCAAAAATTAATTTTCTGCTTCAATTGGTCCATCTACTCCTTTAAACGATGGTTGTCTCATATCTTGAAATAGCTTTGAATATTTATCCATGATCATATTATTGCTACTACCACTTTATAATTGTTAATTTCTTGAATCCTAAATTAATTGAGTCATTGATATCATCATTTGATTCAGTACATCAAGATTAACAACAATATTTGGTACAACCCTTTTCACATCTTCTTCAGGATCATTCAGCGTCTTGAAATACTATTAAATCTCTTATAAATTCATAATTTAGTAGCACATCACATTTTTTAACTTAAATAATAAACCTAATGGCTCTTTCAGTACAATTCATAACATATTTGGTCTCTGATACCACTTTTGTCACGCCTCGGCCCAAAAACTCTAATTAACGAGGCAAAAACAGATAGTCGGGCAGTTTTATACATTGTTTCTAATACATAAACAATTTAACAAAAAACATCCCATATAAAATTGAAGAGCCACTAAAAATTTACATATTTGAACATGTAGAAATACTAAAGTTGTATATGTTTTCATTCGATCATATTCTTTTGTAGGCATATTCCTCTCTTTCAGCCATTTCTATTTATCAGAAGATTTGCATGAAAATTTTGTTTTACAATTGAGTTTACATAATAAACTTAGTGGATTATCACAAACTTATAATATAACAGTTATCTATGTAAAATAAAATATGCATGTTCCTTTTCAGTTCTTATACAATTAACATATACACAACATTTTATATGATGTAGATTCTTATAATTTTTCTTTCCAAATAACTTATTTATATTTCTTTATCATTTATTCATTTTCATTTTTAATTTATTCATTTTCCCTTTCATTGAGTGCAGGAGCACCGTTTTAATATTTTGTTGCAATAAAGGTACAACCATTTTCATTTCTATTTCTATTTTCATTTAACGTGCATGAGTACGTTGCGTCTTCAACCAGTATCATAAAGAAGGAACTCCCGTATTTGCATGCATACATATTTTCCTTCTTTTACTAATTTTTCTTAATATTCTGATTTATTTAATTCTTTTCCTATATATATATATATAATATTAATATTGCATTATCATTTTAATTTTATTATTTCTCAATTTGATGCATAACGAGGATATAAATTATATTCATATACCTACATAATACAATATCCAATAATTTCGATTAAACAAAAGAAATGTGAAATTCCATAAAACAATGTAATCTCTTACATTGTTTTTCCTTAATTTGATTCATCTTGAATAATGAACATAAAGATATGCTATAATATTCATTAGTTGAAGTAACATCAAAGGAAATATTAAGTACTATGTAGTAATTGTAATTACTCACTATGATTACTTTCGTGCTTTAATTTCTTCTTAATCTCAAGTTTTGCTATAGATTTTCAATACTCGTCTTAGCTCAATTATGAAAGTCTTTCACTGTTCTAAATAACATTTAATTTCATTAATTATCGTTGAATGACTTTTCAAATTCAAAACAGTATTGAATTGATTAGACTAATATCCTTAAGGGTAACATCAAATGCATCTGCTATCATTTATATAATATCGAAAGCTTCTAACTTTCTATATCTTAAACAAAATTCATAATCCACTGAATTCTCTAAAATAAATCTAAGTTAATTATCTCGATTAAAGATTCCTTCCTTCCTCTTTGAAATTGAGACTCACTACTAGATTTCTTCTTACTATTTGACAATCACCTATTATTTTGTCAATTAGAGAAATGTAAAATAATAATTTTGAATGTAAAATAATAAGTTAAATCACTTACTCTTTTCTTCGTCGTCAAAAATGGATACTAGTTGCTTCTTTCTTTCCAAAAAAATTTCTTCTTTCAAAATTTTCTTATCTTTCTCTTTCAATTCCTTCCTTTGCCTTCACTTGAAGACAATGGATCATTTCGTAGGTTTAAATCATGAAAGAATTGCATACAAAATGAACAAAATTGAAACACCTACCTTCTTCTCCTTCTTCCTCTATGTCAGTCTCCGGTCGCTCCTTTCGTTCGATTGGCTTAACTGGACAAAGTGAAACAAAGATATCTCGCATGAGGAGTCGTTGTTTTTCACTCCCGTACTCATTTCCTCTCTCGATTGTGTTTCAATTCTGCCAGGTTCTCCCGTGCCTGCGTGCGGCCCGCTCAGCTCGCTATTCGTTGCCTTTTTCGTCCGGTGTTTAGATAGGAGCCGGTTCCAATGAAACGGCTAAACCAGTTCTTACAATGTAGCGTCATTTACCATAACTCTTTATCTTAGATTCATTGAGTTATATCATGTCTTGTAAATACATCACGTTTTGCAATTTGCTGGATTAATTGAGTTATATCATATCTTGTTAATACATCACGTTTTGCAATCACAAATTTCTATTTTCTGTTCTATATTGTGCTAAAATCATTTAATCTGTATATTGATATAAAGGGGTCTTTAATACTTTTTTTTTCACACGCTTAATATAAATGATAATATATTACTAGCTTCAGACACATTGAAAAACCTTAACTTTTTAAAAAATTCTGAAATATGCATTTCTTTTTCCTTAATTTCCAATTAACGGAATTTTCAGTTTGACTGGGAGGGCGACTTGCCTTTACGGTATCCTCAAAAGGATCTGATAATTTATGAAATGCATGTTCGTGGTTACACAAAACATGATTCAAGTAAGGTAGATTTTCCAGGAACTTACATTGGTGCCATACAGAAGCTGGACCATTTGAAGGTATGTTTTTTTCTAATAGTAACCATTAGTTCCATATGATGAGATATTAGAAACTATCATGGGCTTCTTTTTTATTTCCCTGCCTATATAGTTAGCAGCTTGTCTGTATACTGTGCATAAACAGCGTGAACTTGCGCTGCAGAGCACTTCTAGGCCCTCACTTCAGTGTAGTAGCTATATTATTCGTTGCATATTTTGTACATAAGATTTTCTTGACATTAGATGTACAGTTGTATGATGATAATTGTAGATTACGAAGCAGTTCTTCAAGAAAAATGCTGCAAAAGTTGGAAGGAAGTTAATAAATCTTTTTTTTTTGGTTCTAAATATCAAGATGTCCATTTACTAGCATACTTCTTTTAATAGAGATTTGTACCTCTGCCCTCCATTTTATAGATCCAAGCGAGCACCACTCAACCAAATTGCTGGTGGTTCTAAGTCGTCATTCACATGACATAACAGTAATGTTCACTGTGGCTATTGACTGACTTAGGCTTCGTTTGGGATGACTTTATTACTGCTTCTTAAAGCAGCTTTTTAGAACAAAAATAAAAAAAAATTGTACTTGAAAGTTATTTTAAGAAGCAGTAAGAAAGTCGTCCCAAACAAAGGCTTAGTATACTACGGATAGCAATTGTCTGTTCTGTGGATGTTATGTACGTATGAACCCACTTTAAACTCCACAATATTTCAGATTATCATGTATATCGGCAATAACAATACATAATAGTAATGTTAAGTCAGGCTATTGATTGCCTTGGTGTAGCATGTATGTCACCTGAACATATAGCCACTGGAATCGATGCTACATGTTAGTGGCATTGTTGTTTAAGTAGTTTATGGCCCATTGTCTCTTATGTGGCTTGTTGACTTTCTGCATATTGATTTTTTTTTTTTTTCATATTTTGCTCGAGATTCGATTATCATAGGCTTAATATACAAACCAGTTCATGCATGATGGATAGTTTTTGTTTAGTGACCAACCACTAAAATTAGCATCTAGTTCTTCTGAATTTCTGTCTGCTAAAAATTCACAAAATATGAAGGAGCTCGGGGTCAACTGTATTGAGCTAATGCCATGCCAGGAATTCAATGAGCTTGAATACTTCAACAGCTCTATGCATGGTCAGAACAGGTATGTTTTGCAAACTTCAGAAGTTTAACATTTCTTATCCTCTTAAGCATCCAAAACTTGATTGCACATGGAGTCATCTTAGTGTTTGTTTTTATGATATATAATAAATTTAAATTTCACCGAGCATCTCATATATCTGTATAAAAATGTTATGCATCAGGAGAGGTTTTAAAAACCTAAAAGAGAAGAGAAGAAAAGTAAATAATTTTTTATTTATTTATTATTTCAAGTGATCAAAAGGTGCTAAAATTGAAGTGAGTTTTCCAATGTATAATAAAAAAGTTCATGCAAACTAACGGTAATAACATATAATAACAGGGTAACAAAAAAGACAAGATTAGGAAACATGCAGTCCCAAGAAAATAGAAAATATACATTTCTATTCTAAAAAACTAATATAAACTGATTATTGGGAGAGTAATAGTCAGCCATATGTTTCATCAATCTCATTCACTTGAAGAAAACTCGCCCCAAGTCTTATGATTGCAAATATTATTCAACAGGACGGCAATACTTAAAGATATAAACAACATCAAAAGTATTAGAAATATTCATTTTGGCAGAAAGATCAATCTTTTAAGCATTGTATGTCGCAACACATTGTAATGCTAAATGAGTCTTCGTTGTTGTAGCTCCCCGGGCTAGGGGTGTTAATTTTTGACCTGACCCAAAACCCGACCCGGATCTGACCTGAAAAATCCTTGTTCGGGTCAACCCGGTTAGTAAACATGTCGGGTTTGCGTTCGGATTTTTGACCTGTTTGAAAAACGGGTCGGGTTCGAGTGAACTCGGCAACCCGAAGTCAACCCGAGTTGACTCAAGAATGTGACTGTATGTGCCTCGCGTCGCGTCAGCTCTGCAATTGGTCTCGTCGCTTCAGCTATCCCGTCTCCGCAATTGGTCTCGTCAGCTCTGTGATTGGTTTGACCATGTTGACCTCGGTATACAATCAACACAAAACAAAAGGGGGCAAAAATGAAAATACATGCTCAAATCCATACCTGCGCAAATACTGTAGAGATCCCGCTGAATTACTATGTATTCGGCGCCGTTCAAGTCTCTATCCCGCTATTCTTGCCCAAACCATGCTCGAGGAGGTTCATTCACGTCGTTAAATACCCAACCAAACGAAGCCTTTGGCGGCCGCTCTCCGACTCCAACTGCCACAAAGCCCTTTCTTCTCCGCCTCTTCTCTCTGTCTCTTCTGAACACCAAGCCAAAGACTTCCAACCTCCCTACTCTAGTGTCTAAAAGAGGATTTAACTGCTGAGGGATTTAACATTGTCTAAATCCTACTTAAAATCAGCTTAAATCCTGTTGTTGAAACAAAATTTAGCTCAAAAGCTACTCTTGAGACATGAATTAGCTTAAATCCTGTCTAAATATTACTCAAATTATGTATTCTTTCTTTTAAAATTAAAATTAATTATTTTTAATTATAATTGATTAATAATAATACTAATTAATTATATTTAATTAAAATTAATTATAATTAAATATTTAATTATATTTAATCATTGTTAATAATGATTAGTTTTAATTAAAGTAAATTATAATTAATTAATTTTTTATTATTATTGTTAATTATTAATAATAATTGGCTATAATAACTTAAAATTAATTATAATTATTTATTTTAATTTAAATTAATTATAATTAATTATAATTAATTATAGTTAATTATTCATTATAATTAATTTTAAATATAATTAATTATAATAAGAAAAAAGAAAATGCAAGTGCCTCTTACCTCGATCAGCGTGCCAACAACCCCGCGAAGGTATGTATTTCTGAAACTTAGATTCCCGCCTTTGGAGTTTGCGGCGCACCAGAAAATCGCCTATACACGCTTTTATTGCGCGTGGTGGGATAGGACCCCGACGCGATGCCTATGATGAGGCGAGTAATTGTCTAAAAGCCTCATTTCGAAGTTTGTGGCGCACAAAAAAGTTGCCAATAAACGCCTTTATTGTGCGTGGTGGGATGGGACCTCGGTGCGACACCTACGATGAGGCTGGGTCACTTATAAGTACGCTCGAGCGGGGGGAAAGCAAACTGTCTTTTTAAAGAAGGTACCGTCAAAGACCCCATACACGCCTTTATTGCGCGTGGTGGGAAGACCCAGTTTCTCGTAGTTTTTCCCTAAACGGGGGAGACGCCGGGAGGTTGCCGAAATTTCGGGTGAACGTTAGACCGTACTTGGACTTGATTGAGCACAAAGAATTTGCAAGGACTTATGAATTTGAACTTGATTGGAATCAAGAATAATGGACTACTTTGAACTTAAACTCAAATGAATTTGAATAATATAAACTTGATTGAATTCAAAGAACAATATAAGATTTGGACTTAATTGAGCAATAATAAACTCAAGAACTTGAACTTAAATGAGTTGAACAATGAACTTGATTGAACTCAAAGGACCGCAAGGGACAGAACTTGAGTACTTGAACTCAAGCTCGAATTTGAACTCGAGCAAGAACTTCAGTTTGGACTTGATTTGAATTTGAAAGAATAATGCAGAAGATCATACAGAACTTGAAAATGATCTTAATTTGAACCTAAGTGAATGATAAACTCAAACTAAATTCAAACAACTTGAAGCTTGATTTTAATTAGATGACAAAGACATGCAAATTCAAGTTTTACTTAAACGATCAAAAGGAACATGGTACTCCTTGGATAAGAACATTCAACTTGTGGTGACCACTTCAATTAGAATGAAGAAATTGATGATGATGACATCAAGCTCATTGAAAATTATCACCGAAGATAAAGAATTTGCAAGTGAAGTGTTACTTACAAGCAACACTAGAAGAGAGATAGTGGGTTCAAACACTTAGCAAGTGATGATGGCCGGGGTGATCACAACAAAGGATATGATTGCAAAAGAAGATCTAAATTATGAGGCCATCATGTTAGTTGTAAATCATCCTTAAGAACAAAGAACATGCAAGTATATTTTGCTTACAAGAAGCAAGAAGATTGTGAATGACACGGCTTGAGTCGTGGGAGATAGGGCGACTTACTCTCAAGTCATCATGCAGGAAAATGCTAGGGTATCCCTACAATCTACAATACTTTTGTAACAAATATGGATCCATCGTATAATAGATGCGGCAATGTTCTACAATCAACATCAATATATCAACAAATACAGTTAAACCCGCAAGCAATGTAATAAATATTGTGATTTGCTAGCTATCATGCACGAAGAATGTAGGAGGTAAAGCAAGAAGAATGTGAAAGAGGTAACTTTCTTTCAACCAATGATGGCTAATTAGCAAATAAATACATAGTATTCTATCTATAAGCAACTATGCTTGATATAGTCTATTGGAAAATAGCGACCAATGAATTGCTATAAATACGAAAGATCACAAGTAAAACATAGAAGAAATTGTGAAGTGAGGATGGAGAGATCCTACAGTCAACACTTGTCAAAATGCAGATGAATGCCTCAGTCTTCCACGACACAAGGTTGATGTACAATAAGTGTAATGGTGTTCTACTATCGATTTCAAAGAACAAGTGGATATTCAACTCTAAAAGTAACAAAGTCAGAGTTGATGTATTCTTCGTAGCAGTCATGCGAGAAGATGTAGCAATTCATATCGCATTCATCTGGGAATATTAGTGAAAGAAATTAGTGTGCCCACAAGTGACTGTAGAAGATCTATCATGCACACAGTGATCCATCTACAAACATCTACAAATAAAAACCAAGAGATTAGTTAGTGCACAACAATCTGTCTACATAAATCATGTAAGTAGTACACGACAGTCTACCTGTACAATGCAGCAAATAACTCAATTCAGAGTCTGCTATGTAATGCCATTGAATCCGCAACATCCATGCAAGCGGCCAGAAGGCATTCACATATATTTCAAAGTACCCCGTGCACATGCACTATAGTTTGTATATACATAGGTACACAAAAGGGGTAAGTGCAATCACAAGACTCACATGGGCCTCGACAAGCGTGTTATTGGTACACACGTGACGTCTAGGGATGCTGCGCGGGTCAATAAATTTGAACCTGATACTTCTAAGCAAGTAACTACGAGTCGACAAGATTTAACAAAATAATTACAAAATGCCCCCAAATACCTGCATGGGCCCCGACGAGCATGTTGCTGGTATACACATGACGTCTAGGGATGTTGCGTGGGTTAAATGATGAATCCAAGTTCGAACCCAATCATTCTCAACATGGTTTGAACCAATGTTTAAAATTGCGTATTCGAGTATTGAGGCGTTTTTCATTCGTGAGGCGAGGCGTAAGCCTCAAGGCGTTTTGAGGCGTAAGCCTCAAAATCAAAAGATTGCGTAAACAGAAAATGATAAAATTTTTATATACTAATGAGTGAATAATATAAAACATAAAAAATTATAAGATATGAAGTGAAATCAAAATATCCCAATAATAAGACAACATGAAATATAGTTCAACTCAAAATTCTATCTTTTCCAAATCCCAATATTCTTTTCATTTACATATAATTCAAATTTCCAAAAATAAATAGCAATGACATATCACATAAGAACTCATAAGTCATCAGCACTGTCATCACTAAGGGGTTCTTCATTTGAATCATCATTATGATGAACTGCTCTCTCCCCTTCCTCCTCTCTTATAGAGTCCAATGTCGGGCATTTACTTCAAGATTTATGTAAGTTTTAATATATATAGCGTGAGGCGTAAGCCTCATGCCAGTGAGGCGAGGCGGGCCTCAAGGCGGGCCTCAACCAAGTTGAGGCGGAAGCCTCATAAAAAAAACTCGAGGCGTAAACATCGAGGCGTTTTTTTCTGGAATTGCGCGAAGGCAGGCCTCATATTGCGCAATTTTAAACCATGGTTCGAACTATTAAATAAATATGCGGTCACAAGCTCGACCGGAATATTTATTTTATACATTCATATAAGGCCTTCAAAGCCTTTTATAAGAAAGATTCATCGATAAAATCATACACCCGTATAGGCCCCAACGAGTGTGTTATTGGTACACACATAACGTCCAGGGATACTGCGCGGGTAAATAAGTAAATTCAAATTTGAACTCGATCCTCCTAAGCGGATCAATAGGAGTTGACAGGATTCGAACCATTAAACAAATATGCGGTTGCAGTGACTGATATATTTGTCTTAATACATTCATATTAGGCCTTCAAGGCCTACAATCAAGAGAATTCACTAATAAAGACATAAAGTCTATGAAATCCGATCATCTATCAACAACCCGATAGAGTCGACAACATTCAATCCAAAAAATGAAAATGACCCCAAGCACCCTGATGATGGCCGTGTTGAACAATGATCTTAACCGGACAAACATTTTCAATTGCCATCCCAAGTCAAAATCTAAACTCTAAGAAAAATTCTCAAAAATCTCCAAAAAATCTAGATATTTAAAATGAAATTCAATCATGAAACACTTATATCAAAATTCATCCACCCTCCATAGCAGTTTGCCGGGGTGGACAAATTAAAATTTACTTCAGCTTACATAGAGCTAGTGCCTAGTCAAAAATATCACTATGATCCATTCTCAAACAATCTCCTGCTAGTAAGGACGTGGTATGTGTCATCTAAACGGCGGTTTTGAAGCCAAATGGCACCGCAGGATAAACGGTTATGACCCGGGGCCCTCTGAATCGAGTGGTTTTGCCGCCAAATGACACCACAAAATACCGGTTATGGCCAGAGCCGATTCGTTTCTTAGTGGCATCAAATCCTTGAGATATGAATCAATAAGATATGATCGATAGGGCACAAAGCCCTTTGTTAGCTAAGGTGGATTTAAAGTTGTCCCCTTAGACAAACATCCACCCCAGGTCTACAAGGTCCCCTTGGACGAAGCAACACATGGCTGCTGACAAGAATCCTTCTATCAGGTTGGGTCGGCTACCTCCTCTGACTAAGTAGGCTAGGGACCATGATAGTCCGGGACGACGGAACCATGTGATCTTGACCGGGTCCATCATTCATTCCCCCACCATCCGCTTTAAGTGCAAGATGATGAAATTTCTTATTTTAAATATCAAACTTTTTAAAATTTCAAATCCAAACCCAATTCCCAAATCCAAACATATGCTGCTACTATATGCCAGATAACACGTATTTCTACGTATCTGATCGATGACTAGCCTTAATCGAAAGTGCTCTCTCGTTATCGAGAGGGGTAATTAATTATAAGGGCTTGCGCCTATAGGAAATCAGAACTCAGGTCATAAAGTCCTCACAAAATCAGGGCGAATTATCTGGGTAGTGTCTTATTTACAAACTCATCTGCCTTCCAAAATTTACCCTGGAACTTAATCTGTTAAAACTCCCCTGAAGCAAAAAAATAATAGTCGGGCAGAGGCCGTGGCCGAATTTTTGGAGCCCACAGACAAGCAGTCTGTGCAGCCTTGTTGTCGCTAGCCTTGTCGTCTCATCCCCGCTGACCCTCGCATCACGCCCGTCTCCGCGATTAGTCGCTGGCCTCTGTGGCTTTGCCTCGCCAGCATGGCCGCATACGGCCGCACAAGCGTGACCCGTTGGCCTCACCGCCTCACCCGCACCAGCGTGAGCCGCTGTCCAGTTCAGTTTCAGCTTTTCGCGATCCTCACCTATATCGCGATTTGAGTTCGGGTCAACCCGGTAACCCGCACGGGTCAGGTTTGGGTTGACAAACCAGACCCGTTTGCATATTCGGGTCTGGTTAGTGTCAACCCGTTTACGGTCGGGTCAAGTCGGGTTGACCCGAATTGACACCCCTACTCCAGGCTATAATCCAATTGATAAAAAGCCATAGAAACGGAATTAAAAAAATCACTCAGAATCTTTGTTTAGAATCCTCAAACCCCATTCGTCCCCCCTCCGATCGGCCTATCTCCGTTCGCGCCCACACCCAACGCACAAAAGCCCGGCTTTTAATGTCTGTACAACTGACGCCCACTTCTTCCATGTGAGCCCACCTTTATCAACCAAACTTGACCTACTTCATTCTATCTGATTTCTTTGCTTGCACTTCTATTCACACGATCTCCACTTTGTTGGATTATTTGTGAAGTAGTAAGTAAAGACAGTGTTTTAAACTGTCTATATTTCTCTAAGTCATAAAAAAAAATTAAACTCGAACCTGTGTGAATGACCGAATCAAGTAGCCAGTAATTTGCATCTATTGACTATGACTCAGCAAAGAAGCAATAATTTAATGGCTCATCTTTTACTATTGGTATGCACAACGATTCTAAATTAAATTATGCTGATTCAAATAATCAAAATTAAATTGTCATACAATTAAATAATAAGGCAATAAATCTAACAGATATTCGCCGATTTGAAGACCCGCGCCATCGATCTTTGATCTGGGCGGATGAATCGAAGGTCATACATCGTTGATTTTTAATATGGGTAGGATAGTTCTAAATTTGAAGATCTCGCATAGTTGAATCTTTGAGTCTGGTGAGTTGAATTTTAAATTTGAAGACTCTACGCCTTCAATCTCTGATCGAGGTTGAATGATTTAAAAATCGAAGATCTTGCGCCGTTGATCTATGATCCGGGCAAGAAGAAATAACGACAAATGACGTCCCGACCTTCCCACAAGGAGAGAAGAACACTGCCGAATTAGCCTAAAAAATTACTCAATTGGAGTGTAATTAAATTTAATTTTAATTGATTAACCAACTAATAAAATTTAATTGAAATTAATTAATTGATTAATTTTTTCATTAATTAATTTTAATTAAATTTAATCAATTGGTTAATCAAATTAAAATTCAAATTTAAATGCAGCAATTTCGACAGCCACCCTGCGTTCCCTCCCCTCGCAAGAGGGTTGGGACGACATCTACTGTTGTTTCTTCCCGTCCAGATCAGAAAACAACGGCGCAGGGTCTTCGAATTTTAAACCATTCAACTCAGATCATAGATTAACGGCGTAGAGTCTTTAAATTTAAAATTCAACTTGTTAGACTCAAAGATTTAACTGCGCGACGTCTTCGAATTTAGAACTATCCTACATGGATTAAAAATCAACAAAATAGGTTCTTCATTCGCCCATATCAGAGATCGATAGTGTGGATCTTCAAATCAGCAAATATCTGTTGGATTTATTGCCAATAATAGTAATAATAATTATTATTTAATTTTATGTCAATTTTGATTATTTGAATCAGCATAATTTAGTTTGGAATCATTGTGCATGCCTGTAGTAAAAGATGATCAATTAAATTATTGCTTCTTTCCAAATTGATGCCGATCACTGGCTACTTGAGTTGGTTATTCACATAGGTTCGATTTCAATTTTTTTTAAATGACTTCGAGAAATATAGACAGTTTAAAGCACTGTCTTCACAAATAATCCAACTAAGTGGAGATCATGTAAATAGAAGTGCAAGCAGAGAGAAATCGGACAAAAGGAAGTAGTTCAAGTTCGATTAACAGAGTTGGGCTCACAGGGAAGAAGTGGGTGTCAGCTGTACAAGCGTCGGAAGTCGGGCTTTTGGGCTTTGGGTGTAGGCGTGGATGGAGATAAGCCAATCGGAGGAGAGACGAACGGAGTTTGAGGATTCCAAATAGAAAGTGTGAGTGTTTTTTTTATTCCGTTTCTTTGCCTTTTTATCAATTAATTATAGCTCGGGGAGTTACAGGAGCAAAGAAATGCATCTCTTTGGGCATTAACTGTATGCAATGGGGTCGGATTGAAACCAGGAAGAGATATATCTCTTCAAAATTTTTATTGTTTCGCTTCCTTTTTATTCGTCAAGCCTTGTTGTATACAAGCAAATAAATTGAAGCTACGATCTTTGGCAAAAATACAACTGGATATGTTTGGAAGAAACTTGTGAGGTTAAGCTATTTTGATAAGATCGTGAAAATGGTTCTTCTAATTCACTATCAAGCTTCTTCAATAAGAGTCCACTCTCCTTCACTATAGCCTTGAATGTAGCCATGAAATGTGTCCACACACTTCCCTTTAAATGCTTCAACGACAGCTTGACCCTTCACTAATAGTGAATTGGACCAAATCTCTTTGCCAAAGATATATGCTTTGCAGAAGTTGTGCAGCATCCTGATTTTCACCTTATTCGATTTCAGTTCCTTTATTCAATTTGTTATCCGTGACCAAAGTTTGAATAAGTTTGTCAACAATGGGGGCTGCCAGTGTTTTGAGCAGATGCTCGCACAAATGAAGAGAGAGTGATGATCTTCAAAGAGATCCAGTGCTCTTTGATAGAACCGTAAATCTAAAAAAGCCTTATCAAGTTCTTTCCGCAAATTATCAGGCAGCTATCAGCTTCACTTAGCATTTTCTTGTGACATTGTTATCCTTCTCTTCTCTAGGAATTCCAGTAATGATGGCCTCAAGTGGGAAGACAAATTAATGAGCATTGCATGTGGATCATCAGGACATCCCCCCTCTCCCGGATCTGGTGCTACTGCCAAAATCTTTACCATTTAAGCTAGCCTCTTTCACATTGGAATTTTGCTTCTACTGAATCTGCACCCTTATCTGCAAAGTTTTTTTTCTTTTACCAGGAGTACTTTCTTGTGTATCAGAAACATTTTCCACCTGCAAAACATGAATACTTTCCTCTTTTCTGCTTTGATCATTTCTCAGGTATATATTTTTCTGCCTCCGTCAGCAATAGTCTCTTTAATCTCAGAATTTTTACCAGAGCTGATCTCAAACTTGACCTTATTAGTACAAGAGTTACGTGACCTGTGACTAACAAGGCTTTTTAAAGTGAGAATATCCATCTCTTTTCAATTAGATCGAACAAACCTTGATGTACTTGCTGCTAAACATACCAAACTCTCCCATTATTATTGCATCTGAAGACTTGACTACCCTCTGAACAGATGGACAAAGAGAAAGTATCTTTCAGACCTCCAAGGCTCAAACGTGTACTGGAATAGGAGATTTCAATCCATTGATGCAATCCAGTTACCAAGTTCCACAGGGTTATGCATAGCAGCATTTCATATGAACCATTGATGCATGAACAAAAATAATGTTCAATGTAATGCCTTTAGGGTTTCTGCAAGCACTGTTTCGGTTGTGCAATTTCAAGTTTTAGAAGGATAACATAGCCATTGCGGGGGTTTTGGGGGCATTGTTAATGATAATGATGTTGTCCTCCTGGTCAGACATGTCTAGTTCACATAGTGAATTCCATAGGGATACCATAGTCACCATCAATGGTGTTGAAAGCCATAATTGAATGGAATAGTGAGGAAGTCTCTTCTTGGTTCTTGTATTTGCCACTACTGTGAACCCCTTTGTATCCTCCGTTGCATCGACTCCCAAAGATGCCATGGTTGTTGTGCTCGTTGCATCGACTCCCAAAGATGCCATGGTTGTTGTGCTCGTACATATGTAGCTGATCCAATCTATGGAATAGGTCATTCCCTTCTAGTCCACCAATCAATAGGGTGTTTGCATCATTCATCATTGTCATGTGAGCTTTATTTGTCCAGGCTTTTAGGTTGACTCATGATCAAAACATCCAGATGCTGCTTTCATTGATTGCCTTGTCTTCGATCTCATCATTGTCACATTGGACTTCAACATCATCAAAGTCGCCAGTTGCCCTCATTTCGCTCGCTCCATCAACAACCATCATAGTCAAAATCTGCATAAGGCCGTGAATGTAAGCTTGAAGGTCTCACTCTACCTGATCAAATATTTATTTGTGTGTGGCGGCCCTAACACTTGTCATTAGGTCTCATCAATCTTCCTCTAGAAGCAACTTTAATACCAATTGGCACAACATGAGAGATTTTTGAAAACCCTAAACAAGATGAAAAAAGGAAAGAAAAATGCTTTTTATTTCAATTGATCTAACGATGATGAAATACAAGTCAGTTCCGTAGTTGATAATCAACGCCCACTCAACACGCACAATACAAGCATATAAGCTAAGAGCACTAGTATATAATAACAGGGTAACAGAAATAAACTGTTACATAACTCAAAGTCTAAAGATAATATTCTGAACAAATAATAGAAACTAATTATGATGAGACTAATAATCGCTCAAGTACTACATCATTAAGTTAAAAATCATCATTATTAGCATTCAGACTAAAATTTGCACTGCAAATTTAGACTTGGAAAATTCTTCCTTGCATGTATGGGTAATGAGGGTATTGCAGCTTTTGCCTTTGACAGCAGCACAGCACGTTTTCACTGTACATGGAGTTTCTGCTTTTTCTTTATCTAAAAATTCGTAACCCTAATGGTAGGATGAATTGCTGGGGCTACTCAACAATCAACTTTTTTTCACCAATGTCAAGATATTCATCTGCGGGTACAGCTAACTCTGGTCATGATGCGATCAATGAATTCAAAATGCTTGTTAGAGAAGCTCATAAACGAGGCATTGAGGTGACCAAATATTTGCTTTTTATTGTGACTTTTGTTATTAATATCCTTTTCTCATATTGTCTGTCAATTTACTTGCCAGGTGATCATTGATATTGTTTTTAATCATACTGCTGAGGGGAATGAAAATGGTCCCATACTCTCATTCAGGGGCATTGACAACAAAACTTATTATATGATTGGACCGAAGGTGTTTTTCCCAAAATTTTAAATGATAGTATTTTTTCCTTCAAGTTCTTTATTATGAACAATTTACATTTGAGCACATTTTGACAGTGATATGCACGTATACCGTGCTTCAACAGCACCACCCCACTTAGATGCAGTCAAGGTCATATGGTTGCTACAGGTTGAACCTATCTTGTCAAGTAGGACATTTGGGTTTTAGGATTTAGTATGCAGTGTAGAGTTAGGCTATATGCCATTGTTCTTGGTAAAATCATTAGGAAAGAAGAATATGGAAAAAGAAGAGAGAGACAAAGAAGAAGATGGAAAAAGAACATGCAAAGTTCACATCATAGCAATTTTTAAGTCTCAAACAATATTTACTGTTAATTATGAAAGACCCAAGTACGGTTGTTCTTGCTACTGAAAATTATGTTCATCACGCTAAATACAGATTTTTAACTGACCTGCCAAACTAATTGCAATTCAAAATTAAAATTTAGAATTTTAAATTCAAAATACTATCAATTTAACACATTTCACATTCGTATGACTGTAGACTGTGTTTCACATCATTTTGCTTGAATCTTTCTTTTTTCTGTAAATTGCTCCTTGTGGCACATTTTGAATATTCAGTTTGGAAAAAAAAAAAAAGGCTAAGAGTCTTTGTAAATTATTGATTTTTCTACAGGGCGAATTCTACAATTATTCAGGTTGTGGGAACACCTTTAATTGTAACCATCCGATTGTCCGTCGATTCATAAAAGATTGTATGAGGTAGATCCTCTGGTTATATCTGTTAGCATTTATCTTTAGAGAATCTGGCATCAACGATCCATTTACTCCCAATCTTTGCTTGGCCAGTAAAGTTACCCGTATGCAAATGCATTTAAAGTATTTTTAAACATATTTCAGGACATATGTTATTAGATAGGGTCGAGGTGGAAAGTTTGCACAAGCTAATTAGGCACATTTAGTACTGCATGTTTAAATGCATGCTTTCATCATCCAAAGCTAATGCAGAGCAAACAAAACTGCTGTTTATTACTGGTAGAACCCAGATTTCTCACATGATTTTGAAGTGGATTGAAAAGGGCTGAAATATTATATGTTATTATCTTGGCATGTCTTCTGATGTATTATTTGACCAAACAATAGTTACTCCCGAATATTGGCACTTACAAAGCACAAGGTACTGGAGACGTCAATGTGTTGTGTATTAAATTTTTCTAAATAAACCTATAGTTCCACATAGGTTTGTGTTTTAATAAAGGGATTATTTTATGTCTAATGAACGTTAAGACTTTATCACAAGGAATGAACGTTAAATTTTATGAATTTAATGCAGATGAAAATAATAAATCATAATCTTTCTATCAAGTGAGGGTAATATTCAACAAATATGAAATATCTGAAGATTCAAGTTCCTTTCAAAGAGCTATCAGGTTCTTGTACTCTGACTAGTTTATATTTTTCACGGAATGAGATATATTAAATCTTAACGTTTTGACAAAGTTGCCTTAGACTTGCGAACTATATGATTCCAGGGAAACTTGCATGAGTTTGATACTCTCTCTTTTTGTTTCTCTTCAGTGTTATTATCTTAATGTTCACCCTTATCATATTTTTTGTTTCACTTTATCTTGGAAGTCCTTTCAATAGTTTCGGTGGTGTTTTAGTTTAAGTTTTGATACTTCTTTATTATTTAAATTTGAAAGAAATAATATATTGCATTACAATTTTTTTATAATGTTTTTGAAAAATAAACCAATAAGATAGGAACTCTTTTTTTTTTTACCTGTAATGTGCGCTTATCATAAGCCTAAAAGTATATGTCAATCCCATCATATATCTGATAGAATATTTGAGGTAACAACCATAACTTCTCTCTCTCTCTCTCTCTCTCTCTCTCTCTCTCTCTATATATATATATATATATATATATATATATATATGCATTTTTTAAAATATTTATATACTTTTATACCATTTTAATAGAAATTAAATACTAATTATTAGTTGTTCTAACATTAACTTAATTTTCATGAACAAATTGGAATGATTAAAAAAGTTATATTCAAAATTTGAATTTATTTTTAATTATGAACAAGATTACATAATTTGTATCAAAAAGTTAATTATTATTTATGTTATGAAATTTAATACTATTGATCACTTTTATCTCCAAAGGCAGTTAATTATGGCCTTGTTTTTTCCCAAAATTGATCCGGTTTGATCAAAACTCATTACTATTTCCAAAACTGATACTACGTGCTATGTATTGGATCGGATCTGATCAAACCCGGTCCATTTTCGTGAAATGGATTAACTTTAACCAACTTACCAAACCATGCTGATGATAATAATACTAATATCAAAAAGCCTTCTACAGAAGGATTGTAAGACCCATGTGAGCATTATGGATCAACCAGATGAGTAGATTCTTATTGAACATCATCAAGCTGAATCATCTTAAAAATTGAAAATTAACCACATGAGTGAATCTTACGGCATTGACTCCTATTTCTGATATTTTCTTTAGTGGAATGAAAGATTTATCTTTTTTGCAGATATTGGGTCACAGAGATGCATGTTGATGGCTTTCGCTTTGACCTGGCCTCTATAATGACAAGGGCTAGCAGGTTGTTCTACTATCATCAATATAGCCTAATTCAAAGTTCAGAAATTATGGTCCCTAAATATATCTTATGCTTATATTGCATCTTTTATTTTATTTTTAAGTTTATGGGATCCAGTTAGTACATACGGAAGACAAGTAGAAGGGGACCTATTGACCATGGGAACTCCTCTTAGCAGCCCTCCAGTCATTGACATTATTAGTAATGATCCATTTCTCAGAGGGGTCAAGGTACAGATGCCAATTCATGACCTGAATCTGTTTAAAACATGATATCCTAATGTTACTTTGGTGAGACAGCTAATCTTTTGCCCCTTTAATTGGGTCCTGGTTCTATAGCCTTAGAATTGTTATAATGATTTGTTCAAATTTTCTTCCGAAAATATCTTTGTTTAAATTACAATTCTCTTCACATATGCAATAGCTGATTGCTGAGGCATGGGATGCGGGAGGCCTTTATCAAGTTGGTCGGTTCCCTCATTGGGGAATTTGGTCAGAATGGAATGGGCAGGTTAGTCAAGGTTGTTTTTATGAAAAGAGATGAAGCAACTTTTCATTGTATTTCTGAAACTATATTTAGTTTGATACAATAACTTATCATGAACATTGACATCGTAACCAAATGACATTGAAGTGAAAAGAAGATTTGGGAACCCAAATGATTTCAACAAGTTACTTAGGATAAGTTTGGGATCAAATTTACTATCTCGTGATTTTGTTTTAGTGTAGAAGTGTTACATGATAGATATTAGAAAATAAACCTTGCTTAAATTTACACAGACAATGCCATGAAGATATAGAGGAATTAAAGGGTGTGCATTTATGTTGTTACAAGAAGGCTTAGCGTGTTATGGAGGAGTTAACGGGTGTAGAATTATGAGATAAAACAAGTTTGGGGCAACAGTGTTCTTCTGTGAAATATCTTGTTATTCTTTTAAGTCCACTTACCTGGTGGATGTTGGTGGATCAAACGTGAAGCTAAAGTTTTTCACTTGCAAAAATAAGTTATTAAAATAATCATATAATCTAACCTAGACTAATGAGCCTTTTTTTTTTTGGTTCGAGTTGGTGTTATGTTATGAAAAGAATCCTTATTTCTTATTTGGTTTGAGTTTGGTTTATTTTATATGATTAAGATAACCCCTCAAGTATTTAGGCTCATTAGTCTAGGTTAATAAACATCATTTGGTTGGCAAGAAGTATGGATTAATCTTGAACCATGTGTGTTGTTGATAGGAACCACTTGTATTCACAAGTGTTCCTGGCCAAAATCAGTGAACTGCAGCAATGATTTTGCTGTCCACAGCAGGAAAACAGCCCAAAACAGAGAAAACAGGAGATTTGCAATAGAAATCTGAGACAAAATCAAGCAAAACTCTTGTATTTCAATAGTAGATGCAAGACACAAAGAAAGATACAATTTCCTTCAATCCGAGAGGAAGGAATTAGTCTCCACAATCTCCGGCAACGCCAAGAGCCCAAGAACCAAAACTAGATCTCAAAAATACATTCAAATTCAAGATAATCCTAATTCCCCTCTATTCCCCCTAATTAATCATGAAAGGAGGATTACAAATTACCTAATTACCCTTCTAATTCAAATTTTCCCTCATAATATTGGATTTAACTCCAAGTGGGCCCCACCCAATGCTCGGCCCCCTCTTTCTTGCCTTGCTTCCGCCGGTTGTAGACCAGGACCGGTCCAACCGACTCCTCTTGGGCCAGCCTATCAGTACTCCCCTCCAAAAAACTCACCTTGTCCTTAAGGTGAAAGTCAGGGAACTGTTGCTTCATAATCTCATAGGGCTCCCAAGTGGCCTCGTAGTCTGGGAGATCCTTCCATTTGATAATTACCTCTTTATTTCCTTTCTTTTCTACCCTTACCCCTTCCAGCTCCACGGGTTCCATGACCACCTCCCAATTCTCTGTCAAAGATGCTGGTAATTCCGCACTAGCTGCATGCTCCCCTAGTGCTCTCCTCAGTTGAGACACATGGAACACTGGGTGAATGGTAGCGGAGGGGGGTAACTTCAGACGATAAGCCACTGCTCCAATCTTTCCCAAGATCTCATAGGGGCCAAAGTACATCGGGGCTAATTTCTCGTTCTTCCTGTGTGCCACTGATTTCTGCCTGTAGGGCCTTATCTTCAAGTACACTTTCTCCCCCACTTCATACTGTATATCTCTCCTATGTGCATCAGCTCGCTCCTTCATGATTTGTTGTGTCATTCCCAGATGTTTCTTTAACTCCTCTAGCACCTGGTCTCTTTCCTCTAGGTATTGCTCCATTGAAGATATTGGTGTGTTTCCCCTCTCATAATGCACTAAGTGTGGGGGGTCTCTTCCGTAGAGCACTTTGAAAGGGGTCATTTGAGCTGCGGAATGGTACGAAATGGTACCAATACTCTGCCCACGGTAACCATTTTGCCCACTTCCGTGGTGTTTCTGAAGAAAAACACCTCAAGTACGTCTCCAAGCTCCGATTTACCATCTCTGTCTGTCCATCTGTCTGAGGATGATAGGCGATACTTCTCTTGAGAACAGTGCCCTGCATTCGAAATAGTTCCTTCCAAAACTGACTAAGGAACACTTTGTCTCTATCGGAAACAATTAATTCTGGCAGCCCGTGTAATCTCACCACTTCTCTGATAAAAGCTGCTGCCACTGATACCGCGGTGTACGGGTGTTGTAGAAGGATGAAATGTGCATACTTACTGAGGCGGTCCACCACTACCAAAATGGCTGTGTATCCCTCTGAACGGGGTAGGCCGTCGATGAAATCCATAGACACTTCCTCCTATACTTTGTTTGGAAGTGTCAATGGTTGGAGTAACCCTCTTGGTGCCATTGCCATGTATTTTTTTCTCTGGCACACCTCACACCTTGCCAACATCTCCTCTACATCCTTATGTATCCCTTTCCAGTAGAGCTCAGTTGCTAACCTTCTGTACGTCTTTTGTACTCCTGAATGGCCCCCGACTGCACTGCCATGGTACTCCTGCAACAAGTGTGGAATATGTATGGAAGTTTGTGGCATCACGAACCTCCCCTGATACATTAATCTCTCCCCCTCAATGCTGTAACCAGGCTGACTGCTCTTGTCTTTCCTCAGATCCTCCCTGATTTTTCCCAATTCTTCATCTAGCATGCTTTCTTCCTTGATGGCCCCCCCAATCGATCATCAATGGTACTGACAGGGCTAGCTCATGGAGCTCCCCCACACATGTGGATAGGGTGTCAGCTGCTTTATTTTTCAAACCCGGCCTGTACTGGATCTCGAAGTCGTAGCCCAATAGTTTGGATAGCCACTGCTGATGCTTCTTAGTCACCATCCTTTGCTCCAAGAGATACTTCAAACTCCTCTGATCAGTCCGGATAATGAAATGTCGCCCCAACAGGTAGGGGCGCCACTTCTGAATGGCTAAGACAATCGCCATCAGCTCTCTCTCGTACATTGACTTCAGGCTTGCCCTGGTTGATAGCACTTGACTGAAGTATGCTACAGGCCTGTGGTTCTGCATCAACACTGCTCCCAGCCCATATCTTGACGCATCGGTCTCTACCACAAAGGCCTGGCTGAAATCTGGAAGGGCTAGAACTGGAACAGTGGTCATAGCTTTCTTCAACCTTTCGAAGGCCTGGGTCGCTGCATCACCCCAGGAGAATTTGTCTTTCTTCAGCTGCTCCGTCAACGACCAAGCCATGGAACTGTACCCCTTCACAAACCTCCGATAGTATCCCGTCAGTCCTAAGAAACCCCTCAACTCCCTGATGTTTTTGGGCATGGGCCATTTTTGCATTGCTTCAATCTTTGACTGGTCAGCTGCCACTCCCCCTTGAGACACTAAATGTCCCAAATATTCCAACCTCGACTGGGCAAAACTGCATTTCTTTAAGTTAGCTTTCAGCTGATGTGTATATAAGATCCTCAAAACCTCCTTTAGATGCTTCAAATGTTCCTCCTTGGTCTGGCTGTACACCAAAATTTCATCAAAGAAGACTAGTACAAACTTCCTCAAGTGCTGCCTGAATACCCTGTTCATTAAGGACTAGAGCTGTCAACATTTGACCCGACCCGAAAACCCGACCCGAACCCGACCCAAAAATTTCCGGTTTGGGTCAACCTGAACCCGAACCGAACCTGCCGGGTCGGGTTCAGATTTTCGACCCGTTTGTCTACCCGGGTCGGGTTAGGGTCGACTCGTTTAAACCCGGGTCAGTTCCGGGTTCGACCCGAACCTGACCCGTGACCCGAAATTGACACCCCTATCAAGGACTGAAAGGTAGCGGTGGCGTTAGTGAGCCCAAATGGCATCACTAAGAACTCATAGTGGCCCTCGTGTGTTCTGAACGCCGTCTTCTGAATGTCCCCTTCCTTCATTCTGATTTAGTGGTAGCCCGATTTCAGGTCCATCTTTGAAAACACAACCGCTCCATGTAGCTCATCTAGTAACTCATCGATCACTGGAATGGGGAATTTGTCCGGTACTGTCTCCTTGTTCAGGGCTCTGTAGTCCACGCAAAACCTCCAGCTCTCATCCTTCTTTTTACCAGTAAGACTAGACTGGAGAAAGGACTCACACTGCGTCTAACGATCCCTATTTCCAACATCTCCTTGATCAGCTTCTCAATTTCATCTTCTGAATCTGGGGGTAGCGATACGGTCGAACACTGATCGGTGACACTCCCTCTTTCAGAAGAATGGCATGCTCCTGCTCTCTAGGTGGTGGCAATCCCTGGGGTGGCTGGAACACCTCCCTGTATTGCTGTATGAGTGGTTGCACCATCAGTGGAATGTCTCCTTCTTCCCCCACACTGACCCTCTCCAAACATTGCAGCTCCACCAACCTCCCACCTCCTGTATGGTTCTTGAGAGATACGACTGCCTTTTATAGCCCTGCATCCCCTGGATCACCTTCCTCTGCCCTTCTATCATCAGTTCCATCCTCAGAGCACCCTAGTTGACCTTGGTCTCCCCCAAAGTTTGCAGTCATTTCATCCCCAGGATGACATTGGTACTTCCCAATTCTAAGAGAAGAAAATCCTCCCTCACTTGTAGCCCTTGGATGGTCAAGACCACTCCCTTGCAACTCCTCTCCCAATCTCCATCTTCCCCGTGCCCATCATCACCCCATAGCCTCCTGTATCGACTAGCTCCATCCCTAACTGATCCACGATCTGGGCAGAAATGAAATTGTGGGTTTCCCCATTATCGATCAGCACCAACACTTCACGGTCAGCTATCTTTCCTCTTAATTTCATAGAGTGACTCGGAGTAAATCCCACTACTGAGTTCAGAGAGACTTCTGTCACATCCAGATGCAACTTCTCCTCTCCTTCTGACCCGCTCCCACCTCCCTCCTCGTCTTCCTCGTCTTCGCAGACGAGGAGAAGCTGAAGAGTTCGGTCCTTGCACCGGTGTCTGGGCGTGTACTTCTCGTCACATTGAAAACATAACCCCTTTGACCTCTTCTCCTATATCTCCTTCTCGGTCAGCCATTTGAACTGTCCCCCGTTTCCCCCTCCTCCAGCCTTATCCTTTCGTGCCTCCTTCAGACTCCCTGAAGATCCCCCCTTTCAAGGCAAGATGGTAGTAGTCATCTTGTACGACCCCCCCAAATAGTTTCCTCGGGCTCTTTCAGATTTCTTCTGATCCTCCACCAAATGTGCTAACTCCATAGTCTTCCATAGGTTCCTCGGCTCCAATACTCTAACAGCGGTTCGTGTCTCTGACTTAAGCCCCTTCATGAAGTTCCCCTCCAGGACCGACTCCGAGATGTGATCCAATCGGCTAGCCAGGTACTCGAATCTGTCTCGATATAATCCGCCACCGTCCCCTCCTGAGTCAGGGCAAAGAATTGCTCATAGAAGTCTCCTCCCCCATCGGCTCGGAAACGTTCTAATATGCAGTCCTTGAACTCCCTCCAGCTCCGGATGGGCTCCCTCCTGTCACGCCACTGATACCATGCCAAAGCCTTTCCTTCCAGACATAATCTTGACGCCGTCAGCTTCTCATCCTCTGTCAATCCATTGACAGCAAAGTAACGCTCCACCTTGTAGATCCAGCCATGGCCGCCTTCCCCCTTGAAAACGGGCATCTTCAATTTCCTCACCTTGGGATCTCCCCGGTATCCTCCATAGCCTCCCATTCCTCTCAGAGGAGGTGCTCCCCAATTGTCCCGATCGTCCCTCCGACGAATATACTCGAATCCCTCTTCATACTCTCCTCTCCTCCTTTCAACATCATCACCTCGACCCTGAATACCTTCAAATTCAGCACCTCGACGATGACGTTCCTCCCTTCTTCCTTCAAAATCCCCTCTCAACGCTGAATTCTTTCGAATTCAACACCTCGGTGATGAGATCCCTCTCTCCTCCTGTCACGATCCGGCCCGGTTAGCTCGTATGGACGAGGCGGGAACGAGATCGGACAGGCAAATAAACCATAACTTCTACAACTTTTAAAACATAAAGTATAATTGTATGAACTTTAAAACACAATTGAAACAAACGCCACTAATCTTCATGTAAGCCATTCTAGCAATTCATTCAACATACATGTACAAAGGTGGCAAAACAAAAATTTAACTAACAAGATTCTAACAAGATTTAGCCACCCAAAAATCATCTAAACTGTAACATCAAATTCAAGATAACCCTAATTCCCCCTAATTAATCATGAAAGGAGGATTACAAATTACCTAATTACCCTTCTAATTCAAATTTTCCCTCATAATATTGGATTTAACTCCAAGTGGGCCCCACCCAATGTTCGGCCCCCTCTTTCTTGCCTTGCTTCCGCCGGCTGTAGATCAGGACCGGTCCAGGTTGGACCGGTCCAGCCGGCCCCTCCTGGGCCGGCCTATTAGTTGTATAACTATGATAAGCCTAGTTTAACTTTATATTTGTGAGAGCTTAAGCAGCATAAGTAGCTAGAAGCTAGAGGATGGTTGGGGTAAGTGGGTAAATCTAAGTCGCATTAGACAGTTAACTTGGGCTTAACTAAGAGTAAGTGCCTCAATGGTTGTTCTCTACTTAATTGTTCACCTTCTTTTGGTTTCTTATTTGTTCTTCCATGTTGTGCTTTGTGATTGTTTTGTAAACTTGACGTTAGCTTTGTACTTTGATCGATTGCAATTGTCTGACTTGATGAAGGAGCGCAATCTATATGTTCAGAAATTATTTTACTTCTCTCAATGTAAGACAAAAGTTTTTATTGAACTCTAGGTTTCCTAACTATTTGGATATAATGATATGGCGAAACCACTATTAACATCTTTTGGTGTTCCTTATTTACTTGTTTTTCCTTCTTAACTCCAACTAGTTCGGTGAAGTTTGATGTGGATGCACTTAGTGTAATTACCCTACTGATGTAGTATTATCTGCAGTTTTTTATTGGCTTTCTTTACCAAGGCATAACTTGAGGCTTTCTTTCTGTTTAATTTAGTACCGCGATGTGGTGCGGCAATTTATAAAAGGCACTGATGGATTTGCTGGAGCTTTTGCCAAATGCCTTTGCGGAAGCCCCAACCTATATCAGGTAGGCTTTTATGGATTAAGCTATATGCGATAACAAATATTTATCTTCCTTGATTCACTTTTGTGATTGAGGATTGCAAGTTTTACCCTCTTGATTGTCACCAACATTTGATTTCGAAATATTTTTCAATCCCTATTTATATTAAGGCGTTCAAAAGGATTGATCTTGTTTCGTATTGATAATTGCAACAAGTTTGGTTTGTTTATTAGATCATTTGTGTGTGTGTGAGAGAGAGAATAATCATTTTTTACTTAATTAGATTTCAATATTGTTATCTTCACATGCAAGATCAAAATTATTCATTCTTTTTAACATCATTAAAACTATTATTGTGCGCTCTTTTAAGAACTTTTAATATTGTTTGATAATCAATCTTATGCATCAAAATATTCATTATAGATGTTTGTATTTGTGTTGTCTGTAAGGACATTTTTGCCTTGTGGATAGATTAATCGCAACACACGATCACTATTGTTAAGCATTATTAAATTCACTCTTGGAAATCCTCTCAGGTTGGTTATCTCAAGAGGCCTCTTAGGGTCAATCTAAGGATGCCCCTCATGAAGCTTTCCCTCCACATTCCCTCGATTCTCTGTTGAGAACTCTCAAATCCTCTTCAATTACTGATGCTCGCAATATTAATTATCATTTCTATCAATTTCAAACCATAATCACGGGAATTTTGCAGCATCAACTATTGTGTTGTTGTTAACTCGCAACATGTTCATGTAGTTTGTCTTATTCATGGCATGTGGCAGCAACATTTGGCTTCCCATGGATCCCCGACACTATGGTATGCCCTCTCATTAAAGCATCACAGGAAACATCAGCCTCAATTTGCATTCATTGTATTAGTTTATTTGATAAGTCATACAAACATGGCATACCTTGATAAGCACATTATTATAAGTTGTATACTTTATCATAGTTCCATTTTAAGAACCATTGAAACATGTCTTATTGGTATTCACTCATTTTAGCTTGGCCTTAATCTCATCCTCATAATTCCTCTTGGAGTTGGTGTCTTACTTTGGAGAAATTATTTTTTGCGGAGACCAGATGCAGAACGTCGTCCGGAGACCAACACGTCAGCGGTACCGAGCGACGGTACCGAGCACAGGGGTGACATGATGCATTCTGATTAGTTTCCGGACGGCGTTCGGCGTCCGCACATAATAATTAATCCTTACTTTGACAGTCATCTGACATCAAAATTCCTTCTCGATGGCATGATAGAAAATATTCTCTTTAAGTCACCCATATATTAGAACTCCAACATCATTCTGCATAAGGATGGACAACCCTCACGATCTAGGAGTCCAGGATTTATCTAACATATGCTTTATCATGCTATAAGGGGCCTACTACCACCACAACAATCTCCCTGTTCATCTCTTATGATTGTTTTTGTTCTGAAGCATCTTCATACTATCACATGTTCTCCTTTTAAGCACAATAGCTAGCAAGCTTTTCAACACTCAACATATTTATTGGCTAATCACCAAGTCATTGTAACTATAAATACAGCTTTCCTCTTAGAAAGAGCCTTTAAGCTACTTAGACACCGACAATCTTTTGGAAGCTGCTATCTTCGGGAACCTCCTACTCTCATTAATCGGGCTTAAAGAAGTACACAGTTTTATAGGGTTTTGGTTCAATCTAGTCCTCTCTCTCTCTCTCTCTCTCTCTCTCTCTCTCTCTCTCTCTCTCTCTCTC
>NW_021320100.1:2017742-2073505 GCF_001605985.2 Dendrobium catenatum
AAAAGGTGATGGGATGTTGTTCGGCTCGTCAAGGATTTAAAAAAAAACGCACGCGCTAGAACCCAAAAAACAACGGGTCGGGTCGGCGACTTTTCTTCATGCTACGTGTCGCTAAAATATTGGTGGCCGAACGTAGAGGAGCGTATGTTCACCGGACCAAATAAAAGCTCCAATTGTAGAGCAACTTAAGTTTAACCCATTGCCAACTTTTCTCTTTCCTCTCGAAACGAGCAATATTTTTGGTCCATAGAAAGGTTGCAAGATTCCACAACTCACATATTGCTATGATCGCATGTGAAGGAATTTATTATTTCATAGTGAACACTTAATTGTTTTATGATCAATCAGGTAGGTTGCTGATGATATCTTTCATATATTAAGTAATTTGGAAATGATGAAATTCATCAATAAATTCAACTTTTTGATCTGCTTGTTATGTCATTATCATTATACTTAACATACTTAATAAATGATTAAACTAACGTGAAAATTGAAGAAATTTGATGCATATGCAACTCTTATGATGTGGATTCCAATCAATGTGTGAATGGCGCAAAAGTAAAATCATGGAAACTTTAGTCATTTGTGAGCAAGTGTTCGCGCATCAACATAAATGGACAAAGCTAAACTTTTGAGAGGGTTCTATATATGCCTTTTGATCATCTTTGATTATTTTCATTGGCTTGATAAATAGTTAGCTTATTATGAAAATAGACGAAAATCCATCTAAATCATCAAAAACATTTTAGTACCGCAAAAATCATTACAAAACTTGTAAATAATAAATATTTTCTCATTAAATCAAAGCCGTTAACCAAAAAAATATCAATGGAGTTGGTGGCCTTTGACCTAGCTTGTTTGTATTTGGATTTTGCTTGACTTGAGATAAATATGAGTCGAACTTGGCCTCAACTCGCTTATGCTCACTTATTTACGGCCTTAGTCCAGTTATGCATTAAGATCTTTAGACTGATGCAATGCACTCCATGTATCATCCTCACATTATTCTATGTATCATTTTGTGCTTTATGAGTTTGGGAATGTAGCTTTACTCTTTGATTGATTGTGCTTGTCTTTTATCATATCATTGTCTTTAAAATACATGAACTATTGAATTAATTATTCTGTGTGGATGTCGAACGTCAGATCAACCAAAAGGTGCTACGTCACCTCTGTACTTGATACCGTAGCTCGGTACTGCTGACATGACACATTCTAATTGATCTCTGGATAGCGTTCTGTGTCTAGTCTCCGCGCAGAATAATTTCTCGAACTATTGGGTTATGTTGACCATGTAGCAGCCCAATATTCTATTGTTACAGTAATTACCGTAATATCAACCAAACTCCTCACTTCTACTATTAACCAGGAGGGAGGACGGAGGCCTTGGAACAGTATCAACTTTGTTTGTGCACATGATGGATTCACTCTAGCAGATCTGGTGACATACAATAACAAGAATAACTTTGCAAATGGCGAAGATAACCGAGATGGAGAGAATCATAACTTAAGCTGGAACTGTGGCGAGGTAAACTAACAATCAATTAATTTACTTCGAAGCTGTGTTCCTTTTTACTGTGAAAATGTCAGCAAATTCGATATAAGTATGGGGAAACGAATCAAAGGAAGCTAATCTATGCTTTTAAGGAACATTGCAGGAGGGAGAGTTGGCAAGCTTATCAGTTCGAAGGTTGAGGAAACGGCAAATGCGTAATTTCTTCCTCTGCCTTATGGTGTCTCAGGTACTGGGGCCCTTGTGGTCCTTATTAGCTTCCCTACAAAAATATATTAGATAATTATGATGGCACTGGAAAATTTTTCTTTTTAGTCTGATAGATCATAGCGTTCAAGGCTTACTTTGGTTTTTTATCATCCCTACAAAAATATTAAAACGATGCATTCTTAGGTTTTACTCCCACCGATTTATTTCAAGCAATCAAATACAACTACTAACGTTTATAAATTCTCTTAAGGCCGAAAATTTAGAGCGAACATAAGCAAATGATAATGTAAAGATCTCGTAGAAATTTAGAATTCTTACAAAGCTCGAAATCTAAGCACATGATATTCAACTAATGAATATAACAAGATCAAATTTTTATCTCACTATATGGAGTCTGCTATACGAATCCTTTTTTCTCCATAGTATTCAACTAATGAACATTGCCCTAAAAAGGTTGTTTTAAAGTTATTGAACACATTCTGGAAATTAAGTGTCCTGGAATAGATGAATTATTTTGTGCGGGTGCCGAACACCATCTTGAGCCCAATGAAAATGCGCCACATCACCCGCTACTCGGTACCGAGCTCGATACTGGATGACATGGCTGCACCTGATTCGTCTCTGAACAGTAAGTTGTGGCTGGTGTCCGCACAAAATAATCTCCCTGGAATGAGCAAGAAGAGAGTCATGATTGCACTCTTTATCTAAATGTTTTCTTAGAAAAAAAAAGTAAATAAATACTATGCTATCTGTCAGGGGGTTCCTATGATTCACATGGGTGATGAATATGGCCACACGAAAGCAGGCAACAACAACACATACTGCCATGACAATTATGTAATACTCTTTATGTTCTTAACGCCTGTGCTCACATTCCACCAATTCGAATCATCAAATAACTAGTCCATCATCATCTTTCCCTTTGATCTACAGCTGAACTACTTCCAATGGGACAGGAAGGAGGAGGCATCATCTGACTTCTACAGATTCTGCCGCCTCATGACCCAATTTCGCCGGTAACATAAACTCTCCTTCCTACCCAAAGTTCTAAACCCCAAACAATCAAATCATTCTCTTCCATTAAATTTCGACTCCCCTGCAGCGAGTGCGAATCCCTCCGCCTGAACGACTTCCCCACAGCCAAAAGACTGCAATGGCATGGCCACCTCCCCGGCGCACCGGACTGGTCAGGGACGAGCCGATTTGTCGCCTTCTCACTGGTATGCTACAATTTACAGTCTAAAATTTTCATATCAATGACCTAACCGCTGCTTTTTCTAAGCAGATAGACGCACTGAAGAGGGAGATCTATATAGCCTTCAACACCAGCCACCTGCCGGTGATCGTCACCCTCCCGGACCGCCCAGGCTTCCGCTGGGAATCCCTTGTTGATACAGCCAAGCCGGCGCCCTATGATTTTCTATCTGATGATCTCCATGATAAGAAAACTGTCACAGAGCAGGTTGCCCACTTCCTAAACTCTAACCTTTACCCCATGCTAAGCTACTCTTCCATTATCCTCCTGCTCTATCCTGACTCTTAAAAATCAGAAATTTATGTATAGATTAGATGAACATTTTGTAAGATAAAAACTCATAATAAGAAATAGCGAGAACTTCTCCTCGTACAATGAGAGATACAGGGGGTTAGTAGGGAGGTGTGCGGGACTTGGTGGCGGAGGAGACGGAGCGCCAAGTGTCGGCGAGGGCGCGGAAGGCGGCGGTGAGGCCGTGGAGAAGGGCACCAGATGTAAGCCCGATGGCGAGGGATTCAGGGTAGCCGGGCTTAGAGTCGAGCTTCATGTCGAGGACGGCGAGGCGGGTGTTGGTATTGTCGAGCTTGCGTTGAAGCTCGGCGGAGGGAGCGAGGCGGCCCCGGCGGGAAGCGGCGGCGCCTCGGAGGAGGGCGGACTGGAGGTCTTCGATGGCTTTGAGGGAGGCGGCGCGGTGGTCTAAGCCCTGGGACTCGTAGAAGGACAATACCTCTTCCGGGCTCGGAGGCCGCCGCTTGTTCTTGTTTTGTTTATTGCCGTCGAAGGCAGCAAGCGGGGGCGGCCGAGATACGGCGGGATTCTTGGGTTTCTCCATGGTTGGTTGCTTATAGGAGGGAATGCGTTGCTAGGGTTTTGGATAGCTGAGCGAAGCTCTTTCAAGTGAAAGGGTTACGGGGGAGAAATTATTAGGTGGTGACACTGGAAGGATGAATTATTTATTCTTTGCGTACACGGATTGTCCGGTTTGTTTCTGTGATGTGCGGTTTTATTATTAATGCTGAAGTTTTATTGTTTATAGAGATAAAATCATAACGTTCTTATTATTTGATGTTCACACAAAATGATCATTTAATTGAAAAAGTTTAATTAGTATGCGCCATATTATCTAGATATAGCGGTTAAGGGTGTAAGTGAGTCGAGCTGGCTCGCGAGCCGACTCGAACTCGACTCGTTTAGCTCAAACACAAACTAGAGCTTGTTTAATAAACAAGCTTGAATTCGAGCTTGAGCCTGACTTGGCTTATGAGCCTGCTCGAATTTATTAGTTTTAAATATTTAAAAATAATAATAATGAATTATGTATAAATACTACTACCTATATTTTAAATTCTCACGTGCATGTATTTCAAGAAATTTTAAAGCATGATTTTGAAATTAGCTACTTTGGCTCTCTCTCACTTTAATAATAAATGTTAATACCTCTATGAAAGTATTAAACGACTTAATCCCTCCCTCTAACCATCTCTCTCTCTCTAAATGAGTTCCTTTATGAGGTGTAAAAGCAGCCGCCTTTTCAATTCCATCAATTTATGTACATTTATTACATTAGAGAAAGCTACACCTTTATTTTCTCCTAAATGAAAACAGGCTAGGAAAACGAAAATTGGGTGGGAAATTGAAAATGGGCACAAAATCTAGCGGCTCTACGAGCTGGCTTGAACTCGTTTGCAATGGGACGAGTTCGAGCTCACTTTCTAACTTATGAGCTGAACTCGATAGTGTTAAAATTTGACTCGTTTACACGATAATTGTGGTACATATAAATAATATATAATAATGATGTGTTACATCTTGATTGGTCTTCGAATGTTGGTGGATGACTACATGTAATGATTTGACAATTATGAAGTGCGTTTAATGCTAGAATGAGATATCCGTCCTGTGACGTGACTATGCTAGTAGGCTTGATAGTAACGCCGTAAGTGCTGTTATTTTTCAAATAAATTTATATATATAATTTGTGTAGATGGAAGAATAAAAGAAAAACTAATATATTGAGTTTTTTAATAAAATATTAAATTTATATTTGTATTTCAATCAAAATATTGACAATTTAATATATTTATCATAAATGAAGGTGACTCGATATTTTATAAATTGCATTTAAAATGATTTGATGTGAGGCTGTATGATGCTATGTTATAAAATAGTTTTTTTTTTTTTTTTGTAATTTCGTTACGTGGCATCATTCCGAATATTTTAGATAGACTCACAATTCTAATAGATAAATGCAACAAATATTAAGACAATTATTAGTTGTGAGTATTTATTGAGTATTTAGTTAGTATTTTCTGCATATCTATACATACATAGTAAATACACAGTCCATATGCGATCTATACGCAATTCATACTCGGTTCATATGTAACATCCGGATGATCCTCAACATTCAAAATTAATACAAAATAATTTCTCATTCTAATAATGATATGACAGTAAAACGATATGTTGGCTTTTCTTTATGGATTAAGATGTTGCTTGTTTGGCTAAAAAAGAATTATAATGTTAGAAGAGTGCAATGTAAAAGAAAATTTTAATGCTGTTTGGATGAGTGTAAAATAAATATATATTTTTTATTTGTTTGATTTGAAGTTTAAAAAGGATGATGATGGTGGATGCAGTGGAGGTGATGGGTGATAGCGATGGTGGTGGTTGATCGTGGAGGTGGCAGTAGCAGATGGTCAGAGGTGGTGATTGGTGATGGGTGGTAATGGTAGTTGATAGTGGGGTGATGGTGCTGATAAGAGATGTTGCTTGCATTGAAAATGTATTTTGCTCAAAATTTGATGAGTTTATTTTATCTCAAAAATTAACTGATATGATTTCCACTAAATAAAATAACCTCCCAATTAAAATATTTTTTTTGCAGCAGTGTCACAATTGAAGATAATTTTGCAAGGACCAAGGTCCTCTTCTCAGGGTGAATTATTACGTCTGATGATCTGACCGTCCGGACACCAATTCAGATGTCATATCATCCGGATACACTGGGCCCCGGATTTATCTGGGTGATGTGACGCGTCTGGATTAGTGCCCGGATGAGTCTCGAGCGGTTATGACTTCATATCTCCCGGTTAGAATTTGACATCTGGAAATTTTTAACAGAATTTAATCATAATATACACCCATATATCTCTATCATTCGATTGTAATCCACTTAAAGTTTCCACTACAGATCCACGGATCCACCCGCCTCGCCCAAATGACTCATCGCTGCTCCTTTTTGCTCCTCTTCCTTTTCATCTCCACCTCCACCGCCGTCGATCTCTCCGCCACCCTCAACATCTCCGATCTATGCTTATACAGTCCCAACCTCTCCTCCCTCCCCTCCGACCGCCTCACCGTCCTCATCTCCGCCTACCACCCCTCCCGCTCCGCCCTCCTTCGCCGCCTAACCCTCTCCTACTCCTCCCTCCCCTTCATCTCCTCCATCGTCATCCTCTGGTCCAACCCCTCCTCCCCTCCCCCTACCCTCCCTCCTCACCCTAAACTCCATCTCCTTCCCCTCCCCTCCTACAATAATTTTAAAATATTAATTTCTTTATTATAATTAAAATTAAAAAAATTATTCAAAAGAAAATCATTTACTCTGACTATTCCTCACTGGCCAACATCAATGTTAACTATTTTAGTTGGCGGGTCAAGTGGGTGGTTGATCCCGCCAATTGGGTGGTTGATCCGACAATATGACATTATTACTCCTTTCCAGATCCCATTTTTCCGTTTCTCCCTGCTCGGTTTCTGCGCCATCTTTTGTGAGGATCGCTAGCTTCAGTACCCCATTCTCCCGATTTCGAGCGCAGAGGAGGAGATCAATACGCCGTGAAGATGGGGAAGAAGCTCGTGATGTTGCCGGTGGAGGAGGTCGACATTTCCTCCGCCAAGTACCACCCACAGAGCATCTCAGGCACGTTTTTCTTTTCAAATTAGGTTTTAACCATGGATAGCCATTTGGTTTGATGTTCAGCTCTTCATGATCGATTGGTTAATTCGGACAATACGCCGTGAAGATGGGGAAGAAGCTCGTGATGTTGCCGGTGGAGGAGGTCGACATTTCCTCCGCCAAGTACCACCCACAGAGCATCTCAGGCACGTTTTTCTTTTCAAATTAGGTTTTAACCATGGATAGCCATTTGGTTTGATGTTCAGCTCTTCATGATCGATTGGTTAATTCGGAATGCAGCTCCCCACTTGACGGGTCTCGCGTTGAAGCTTTTCGTGTGGCTGATCGAGGCCCCGCTGATTGGATCGATCATCTTGTCAGTTATGAAAAAACAGAACAATTTCACGCAGTTATTGAGGAACACGGTGATTCCGGAGAATCCCTTGTTTCGGCCGGAGTACCCACCTCAAGGTAATCCCTCAAAGCGCGCTCTTCTTAGGCATAACTGGCGTCTTGGTGACTAGAGTACTAGTACAATCAGTTAGCGGTTTCATTTGTGCACAGTATATGAATGACTATGCACGTATTTGCTGTACCAGTTTAAGCAAGCCAATGGGTGACGACGAACTGCTAGTATATCAAACAACAGTTTTCAGTTCTCCATCTTCGAATAGAACCCTGCTCTAATATTGTCCGCACATGATATACCACGTTGGTCTTTTGCTTTTTTCTCGACACAACGATTAAGCGTCACAAACCAAAATAAGCCAAAGAGCTTGCTTGATCCGCCACCGCTTGCAATTAAGAAATTAATTCTGCTGCGTAGGTTATAATGAGGAAATTGGTCCTATCTTCGCATGGTATAGCCATGGAGCTACAGTTTAGGTTTAATGCCTTTATATTAAATATGAATACATTAACTTCACAAGTGAAAGTCAATTATGTACAGGGAAAGTCAATTATGCTTTATGTGGAAAAGTTCATTTGTCACGCGATTTGTTTATATTAATAACTTGAAATATAAAACCAAAATCACGCCTAAAAACAACTTGGTTATCCAATTTGATAATTTTTATGAAAGTTTGATAATTGGTCAAACATGATGAAGTGAATGGTGTATATTACTAGTTTCTGAACTACCACTTCTGTTTAATATTTTAAAAATCAAAACCATTGAAATTATTTGAAAGAACTTTTTTGGGAATTGAAAACGGTGCTATTGATAAAAGATCCCTGAGCAATATTGCAGCATTAAATTACATCTTATTTCTCAACCTTTGGACCATCTATCAAATTGCATCTTTACATGTTTGGTCATAACCGACTCATTGTGGAATTTTATAAAATTCTACTGCCTACTCTTTGTGTTTAGTAAGATAAACTTTTTCTTCAGATTTTGCATTTGGGTGTTGCATGGATGAATAAGTTGCTTATGAAATGTTTGATAATTGATCAAACATGAAGATGCAGACTTTGTGCAATACTCATCTCTGGAATCGCTATTTTTGCATAATATTTTTCAGTTCAAAGCTATTAAAACTTTAAAGAATTTTTCGGGAAGGAAGCTGGCCAATGATGGAGAGCTATAGTTTGGTGCTGTGGTATGCATGTTCATAAACTGTCATCTGAGCATTTTTGCACTATGAAATTATATATTGTTTGTCAGATTTTTGAATGCCGAATGATAACTTTACATTTTAGATCATAACCAAGTAACCAACACTTTGTGAATGTCTATAAATTTATTCTTATTACTTAATTTTTTAGTTTGATGGACAGTATTGTCTCTATATTTTGAATTTGGACGTTGCAAGTGAAGTGTAAGATTAATATTTCTAATATAATATTTCAAATATTAGTGTCTTTGTGTAATGATGAAATTAGCTAAAAATTTAAGTCTGTAAAGCTAGACTCTCAAGCCCAAGTTTTTCATTTCCAGAACATTGGATATATAAGTGCATTTTGAGACCAAAAGTAAAATAGTAACTACCGTAATAACTCATAACTCAAGATCTGTTGTTAATGACATATGTGCTGACCTAATCCAGGATATGTAAAAATTATGGATTAAACTTGTTGATCAAAATTTGTAATGTAAATTCCTGATTGCTGAAAGACGAGCATCAAGGTTATGCGACATGCAAGTCTGTTCAATGACATGTCTTAAATGCTATTTCCCCACGTTCATCCATCATCTTTGTAGCGTGTGGCTGTATATTCTCTCAATCAGGTTTTATAGATAAAATGATATTTTTGTTCATATCTCTAATTTTATTTGAAGAGTAATCTTTCGACATATCCCTTTTTAAGCTTAGTAGATTATTTGATCTTTGTATAGTCATTGATGTAGTTGGATATCATCAAACCACAAAATTTTTTTCTGGTCCTGGTTGCATTTTTTTCAATGTGTTAATTTCATGTTGTCGTGTGTTTTGGTCATCATTATTCCTATTCTAGCAACTAATATTGGTGCTTTGTCTAGAAAGTTTTCATATATGAGCATGAAGCATGGGAGTATCAAAATTGACAAGGCCAAATGCCCGGACATTGGGTTCTAAAAATTTAGATGGAGAACTATTTGTAGTTGAGCAAAACTCCATCTATTGATAAAAAGGGTAAAGCCATAATAAGTTCATCATGAAGAGTGTGAGATAATTATCTTTCGTCCAATCAACCCCACCGCGGAAAGGGGAAAACTCTTTCTGGAAGAATTTTGAAACTATTGATCGTTCCGAGGGTTAGGGTCAAGGGTAGGTCGAGCCTAACATCTCTAGCGCCTCCGGCTGAACTATGAGGTAGATCAGCAGATCTTTGACAAAGATTATTACCAAGAGACAATTTTATGACGCGCAGTGTCTGACTGTTCCCTGCTGTTGTGGCTTTCTCATTCTTGGTTGATAGACAAGTTTTAGGGGTCATTTGTCTATCCCTTAGCTTGAATGAGTCTTCAACATTCTTAATAACACCATTATAGTAACTGTTTTGAATACACTCTTGGATATGTATAAGAAGCCTTCATAGATAACAATGCATATATAATGCTCAAATTTTTCAATATTAGGATCTTAGAATGGTTTCTGTTATCGAGCAAATTAAATGAGTTCAAATTAAACACGAGAGAGTTGAACTTTGTGAACATTAAGTTTAACGATGAGATCCATGCCTTAAGCATCATCTTCTATTTAAATGCTTGCAACATGAGTAAGTTCTCATAACATAGGCAATATCATAAGAAGCATATCAAATTCTCTTGATAAGAACCAGTGGTGAAATCACAAATTCATAATAGAAATAAGTTTTAAGGTTTCCCAAGTGAATTTTGATATTTTGACAAGCTTGACGACATAATGAAAGAATGTAGGAAGAAGTGAGAACAATGCTTAAATTTAAAGAGAAAATTGTCATGGTGGAAGATATTCAAGATGAATTGATACTCATTTAATATAATCTAATGAAGATATGAATATTTGATGTAGGTGCTTCTTTCTATGCTTGTTTAAAAAAAATTAGTGATAAGCTACTTTATAAATAATTATGACAAAATATTTATTATTGATGACAATCTCTTAAATATTATGGGCATTGGAGTGTTAAAAGCAAGACATTAAATGGAAAAAACATTGAGGGTGAACAAAGTTAGACACATGCCTAGCTTGAGGAAAGACTTATCTCCATTTAGCTGTTGAAGGATGTCACTTTCAACATTGAATCATTGATATTTGGAAAGTAATGAAAGGTGCCTTAATGACTGCTCAGGGTAACAAGAAACACACTTTTTATATGATGTCCATGTTAGCACACCTTACATGATCCCGCAGGCACAACTTACCGATCACGATCCCCTGCAGCTGCTCCGGCGACACGATTGTCTGCGACGCCTGTACATTCGGCCTGCAGCTAACGGCGGCCTGACATCGCAACTACCTGTCTGCCTTAAGGCTCTATAAAAACGAATGTATCAGCTCCATTTGAATCAATGAAAATCAAAAAGCTTCATTCTCTATATCATCTTCTTCCTTTGCCTTTTCTCTGTTCTTAGTTTTACTCTCTGTTAAAGCTTCTTTATGGTATCAGAGCTGTAACACTGGGACTACGCACCTATCCAACCAACAATGACGGATCCAAACTCAGCCACCCAATCTAGGACGACATCCACATTGTCGTCCTCCATGGCCAACATCGTCATACCTCCCGCCCTCAAATTTTTAATGTCTAACCTCAAGCTCATTGTTCACACACAGCTTACAACAAACAACTACGCCATTTGGAGACTTCAAATCCATCAGACTTTCACTGCCAACGGCTTTGAAGGATACATTGCCGGCACGATCACCTGCCCTCCCGAATCCTCAGAAGAAGACCACAAACTCTGGAAGTTGATTGACCAGAACCTCATCTCAGCTTTGTTTTCAACTATTTCACCATCTGTACTCCCCTACATACTACATCTCAAAACCTCATGTGAGATCTGGAAAGCGCTCGAGCTGCGACTACAGCCCACAAATCGCTCCCGCGTCATTCAATTAAAAAATGAGCTTCATAATGTCCAAATGATGGATCAGACGGTTGCTCAATACCTGGGGAAGGTAAAGTCTCTTGTGGACAATATTGCAGCCGCTGGAGGATATGTCGACACTGAAGACATCATTCTGTACACACTCAAAGGCCTACCGGCCTCCTTCAACCCCTTCAAAGCCGCCATAAAAATCTCACCTCTACCATTCACACTCGAATCACTGTACTCACTGCTCTGCAGTGAAGAAATCAATCTGCAAACCGAGATACAGCAGGAAACCACCGTCACTTCCGAGCAACAGGCTCTATACACTACACGAGGACGAGGCCGCACCTCAAACTATAGAGGGAGTCATGGCAGGGGAGCCCCACTCAATCAGTCTACAACACCACATAAGCAACTCACCAACTCATCCCGGTCTGTAGACAGACCCACTTGCCAGATCTGTGGCAAACCCAGGCATCTTGCCTCAGCTTGCTGGCATCGGTATAACTCCAATTATACCCAACCGGCACCTCCAAACAGAGCCCTTCTCACCCAGTCACAACCCACAGCCACCACCGATTGGGTACTCGACACCGGTGCATCTACTCATCTTACATCAGATCTCACCAACTTTCAGCATTCTACTCCATATCAGGGAACGGATTCTATCTCAACAGCAAGTGGTACTTCTCTTCCCATCCATCACACTGGTGCCGGTTTACTTCCCCTTCCAGATTCCTCCCGTAAGCTAAAACTACGAAACCTGCTTCACGTTCCTTCTCTTTCTCACAACCTCTTATCTATCTCTAAATTAACACAAGACAATAATTGCTCAATATCATTCGATTCTAATGTTTTTCTTCTCAAGGATATGCAGGACAACAAAGTTCTGCTTCATGGACACCACCGTGACGGCATCTATCCAATCCGTCTCCCTCACCCTGCCTCAATTCAAGCTCTCCATACAACCAAAGACTTCACCTCTCTCTGGCATGCTTGTTTGGGTCATCCTCACCATCGCTCAATGATCCATCTATCCAAGCTACTTCCGATCAACCACCTTAGGCTTTTACATTTTATATGCGATTCCTGTAAAGTGGCCAAGAGCCACAAGCTGCCCTTTTCTTCTGCAGCTACTCATGTAAATACACCTTTTGCTTTAATACATACTGACGTTTGGGGACCGTCTCCTCTTCCATCTCACTCTGGTTTTCGCTATTATATCATGTTTATAGACGATTGCTCGATTCTGTTGGCTTTACTTAATGCATTCTAAAAACGAATCCATTAACAAGTTTCAACATTTTCATTCCCTAATCAAAACTCAATTTACAACCTCCATCAAAACTCTACGCTCAGACGGCGGCGGCGAATTCACCGGCTATGCCTTTCAAAAATTTCTCTCCGAGCACGATATACGTCATGAGCTCAACTGTCCTTACACCCCTGAGCAAAATAGCGTCTCTGAGAGAAAGCATCGCCATCTCATAGAAACAGCTCGCACTCTACTCCACGCAGCCAGCATTCCTTTCTCCTTTTGGGCTGAAGCTGTTCAAACGGCGAACTATCTAATCAACCGCCTTCCCACATCCTCTCTCAACAATCAAATACCCTTTCAGCTTCTTCATGGACATCCTCCATCCCTCATCTCAAAGTCTTTGGTTGTTCTTGCTTTCCTTGGCTCAAACCTCAATCTCCACACAAACTAGCACTGAGATCCTCTCTACGCATCATCCTCGGTTACTCCACTGCACACAAAGGATACAGGTGCTTCAATCCCAGCACTAAGAAAATCCACATATCTCGTCATATAACCTTCAATGAACAAGAATTTCCTTACACACTCTCATCTTCCAACAAACAATCTTCTCCTGTCCCATTTATTCCACCGTCGCTGCTTGTTCCGTCTTCCACCTACACTTCTCCTCAAATACCCTCTCCTCAGCAGCCCCTCATCCTCGAACCAACCATATCAAATCCACCTCAATCACCTATCACTCAAAATATTCCTGATCATCCCGTTTCTGCTCCTGAAATTTCAAACCCACCCGCTCCCGCCCAAAAACACCACATGACCACGAGATTTCAAACCGGCAATCTCAAACCAAAGAAAATCTTTGATCTACTTGTTGTTACAGATAAGCATCCCACTCCTTCGTGCTATACAGAAGCTGCAAAGTTCTCTCACTGGCGTCAATCTATGTCCTCAGAATTCATGGCTCTTAAAAGCCAAGGTACCTGGCATCTTACTCCACCGCCACCTCATACACCTGTGCTCGGCTGCCGTTGGACATTCAAGACCAAACTCAACACCGATGGAACTGTGAATCGCTACAAGGCAAGACTTGTTGCACAAGGCTTCCGTCAGGAAAAAGGTGTCAACTACCAACAGACCTTCAGCCCCGTCGCTAAGATGCCCACCATCAGGGTCCTTCTCATCATCTCTCTCCATAGGGGCTGGCCGATCCATCAATTTGATATCAACAACGCCTTTCTCCATGGCGATCTCCAGGAGGATGTATACATGAAACAACCACAAGGTTTCATCGATCCTCAGCAACCCGATCATGTCTGTAAACTGAGAAAAGCACTATATGGTCTCAAACAAGCTCCCCGTTAGTGGTTTCATAAACTCAACTTCTTTCTGCAAGCGTTCGGGTTCCATTTCAGCAAAGCTGATCCTTCCTTACTCATCTATGACAAAAACGACACTCAGCTGTATTTGCTCATTTACGTCGACGACATTCTCCTCTCTGGCAATAATCAGCACACTCTACAGCAACTTCTGGCTCAACTTAAACAGACCTTCTCCCTCAAACAACTTGACCATGCCAATCTATTCTTAGGCATTCAAATACAAACCTCACCCACTGGTCTCTTCCTACATCAAGCTCATTATGCCAGGGATATAATTCACTCCGCCGGACTTGACTCCTCCAAGCCAGTGATTACTCCCATCTCTCCCAAGGAAACAAATCCTCTACTGACAATCCTACATTTTATCGCCAGATAGCAGGTTCACTGCAATATCTCACAGTGACACGGCCGGACATTGCCTTTGCAACTAATATCATTTGCCAACATATGCACAGTCCAACGGCCTCCGACTTCAAACGCCTCAAGCGTCTCATACGATACATCAAGGGAACACAATCCTACGGTATGCAAATCTCTAAGGGAGCTCTCAACCTCACTGCATATGCTGATGCAGACTGGGCATCAAATTCAGAGGATCACAAATCAATCTCTGGCTTCTGCGCGTACCTAGGATCAAATCTTATATCTTGGAGCGTTAAGAAGCAGTCCACAGTGGCTAAGTCGTCGACCGAAGCTGTTTGCTGCTGTGACATCCGACGTCATCTGGCTACGACGTCTCTTGAACGATTTCAAGGTCACACAGCTCACTTCGACTCCAATCATGTGCGACAATGTCTCGGCCATTGCCCTTGCTAATAACCCCATCTTCCATGCACGCACGAAGCATATCGAAATTGATCACCATTTCATTAGTGATCATATCACCCGCCAGACCATCACGCTGAATCACATCAGCTCAGTCGATCAACCGGCGGACATTCTTACCAAACCGCTCACTGGCAACAGATTCACCAGTATACGCAGCAAACTGACCATCTGTGACTCAGATCGTCACTTTGAAGGGGGATGTTAGCACACCTTACATGATCCCGCAGGCACAACTTACCGATCACGATCTCCTGCAGCTGCTCCGGCGACACGATCGTCTGCGACGCCTGCACATTCGGCCTGCAGCTAACGGCGGCCTGACATCGCAACTACCTGTCTGCTTTAAGGCTCTATAAAAACGAATGTATCAGCTCTATTTGAATCAATGAAAATAAAAAAGCTTCATTCTCTGTATCATCTTCTTCCTTTGCCTTTTCTCTGTTCTTAGCTTTACTCTCTGTTAAATCTTCTTTAGTCCAACAATGAAAAAATGCGAGCCGTTGCCAGTGCGGAGGAAAATTTACATCTATAACACCAAAGATTAGGTCATAAAGCAACAAAAGTGTAACAATTCTCTATGACAATGGAAAATCTTCACATTTAAAATATATTGAATGCTCTTTGTGCAAAGATTGCATTTTAGTCAAACAAAGATGGGTTGCTTTTTTCAAGGCTGCTAGAGAACTTAAGACCAGAGAGTTGGAGCTGGTTCAAACATAGATATGTGGGTCCATCCCCATTGCTTGCGTAACAAGATCATTTTATTAGGTCACCCAATAATATAAATGATGGTTTTATTTTATTCAGAATAAATCTGAAGAGTTTTTGATTTTTTTTTACTGGAAGAGCTTAGTGGAGAATGAAATTGTTGACAAAATAAAATGCATACATTTAAACAAAGTGGAAAATATGACTCTAAATAATTCAAAAACAAGATGCCAGATGAGTGGAAATGTGTGTTGATTTAATTTTTAAGAATAAAGGTGATGCACAAGAGTGTGCGAATTGTAGAGAAATCCGTATGTAACCTAAGATTCCAACCCTTCCCAAGCTCTCATGCCCGTCTTCGGCCTCCCGTGGTTTTGACCCGCCGCTCTTGTCCTGATTCCGGCCTATCCGCTCGAACCCACTCCCTCTCTCTCGATCTTCACGCACATGATCAGAACCGCATGAGTGGACCTCATCGACCCATACAGTCGTCTGAACAGCCTGATCGACCCCTCCTCCTTGCTCACGACTTCATGCTGACCCCAATCGCTCAACCCGTCGTTGTTGTCATCATCATCTATACACTAAAATGTATAAGTTTCTATCTTTCTTGCTTAAACAATTGGTATTGAAGAACCCGCGCCAGTCATATTTGATCGGATATGGAGAAGAAAAATAACTAAATAAGACTTGTGTACGTTGTATCTTTGAACCGGTCAGGAGAAATAAATTATACAAAGACCTCGCGTCGTCATTTCTTTGAGCCATCCGGAATGAACAAAGGCAAGTGCCTACCCGACACCCTCTACACGGGGTTTGGGATGCCAGGACGCTACCAAAATTTTAAACAACAAAGGACATTTACTTAATTAAATTAAAAAAAATGAATTTTTGGATAAAAAATGAATGACAAAAAAATCATATATATCTAATTTAATATTAAATAATAATTATTATAAAATAAATATATCTAATTTAATATTAAAACAAATAAAAATATTTTCCTTCCAAATGATTGCTCGTGGGATGGGGAGGAAGTTACTCTACGCTCTTTTTTAAGCTGTCTCTTCGTCTAGATCTAAAACGGTTTCCAGCAAAGAATAAGCTGTGTGGTGGGCTGTTACTTTTATCATATGGTAGTTTTTTAAGTTTATTTGATTGATTTTTTCAGCACCAGAAACTGGGGTAGCTGTCTTAGATGAATATGAAGAGCCTGTTCTTCGTGTTGAAAAAGCCTTAAGCTGTCTGTGCTCATATGATCCTAGTCAAAGGTGTCATGAGGACTCCCCACCATTTTTGTATTGGACAATTCGTGACTTTGAATATGCTTATAGAAATAAGCTTGCAACTCCATCAACTGTAAGCTACCAAGAATTTGCTATGTTTTGCTATTTTGAAGTTTATAAACTTTTGTCTTTAGCTTTACAAGAGTGTTTTTCATGCAGGTTGCCGAGCATATAATTTCGATAGTGGAAGAATATAACAATAAGAAACCTCCAATGCCGTTGTTGATTTTGTTTAATGCAGAGGAAGTAAGAAAGCAAGCTGCAGCCTCCACCCAAAGGTTTGAAGAAGGTGCAGAAAGATGTGTATTAAGTGATGTATTAGGACCTTTTTCCCAGTCAAAATCATACTGCTTTAAAAAATTCGTGTTTATTATTCAAGGAAATTATTATGTTTTCAGATTTAACAAAATTACTGCTCTTTTCTTTTAAAATTAGGAATTCACTCCTCCCTTTTGTTCTGGCAATGTTGAATAGTTTTTTCTTCTTCCCTTCTGTTTCAGCTTCTAATCTATAATTCCGACTTTGAGGGAACTTCATATCTGTATTTTGCGTGACTTAGTCTTAAGTATTAGCTAAAAAGAACTCTGATTCTATCCTCATTCTCAACCTTAACATCTCTCTATTCAATGCCCATCCTTTCTCCGTTGCAAACTTTTCAAATCTTCATTATAATCATGATCGCATTCACTTCCTTATGATAATCCTTTTTCCAACTAGTAGGTTCAACTGTATGAACCCTTGTATGATGTTTGCCCTTTGTGAACTACAATTTATGTTTAACTCTAGCTTTTTTTTTTCCATTTTTTATAACCTATTTTCCCATCACAGCTTAAAAAAATGAATTAGTCATTGCTAACTGATTAATTTCTTCTATTCTCCAACAATTTAATGGATAAGATTTAAGCCATTCTAGTGTTATCAAAATCATTGCAAGCAAGAGGCATCTCCATTCCCTAGGTGCTTTTCTGAGTGGAATGAGATCTTTAAAGGGTTGTGTTTTAATCACTTAATATGTTTTCTTTATAAGGAATATTTGAGCATATATAATAATAACTGCCACAATAGACGTGCTAAAATATAATTTTTTAATGTTTCAATGCACTTGTTTAAAAATCTAGCTAAATAGATACTTATAAATAAATGAATTTAGATTACTAAAAATTGTCGCATGTATAATTTAGAGATAATCTAGTCTCAATGACTATTATGTCTTTATTATCATCATCATTCATTCTCTCTTTTCCATCACTAGATTTGTAGTCGAGCATCTATTTCCTTATCTCTTTAACACGGTTTTCTTATTCTTTTGATTTTCTGGGACTTGATACTCGTCCACCTAATTTGTTCCTGTTTTCCAACCTGTTTTATTTGACCCCATGTTAAATTTTCATCTTATTAACTAAGTTATCTTTAGATTTTAAAGAATTAACATTCATCTCTTCAGTCAAGCTAGGTGCTCTCCTCACTGCTTGGGTCCTTAAAAGAAAGGCGCTAGCATAGGCAACACCGTAGTGATGAAGACTACTGGGAATATACAAAGCACGATGGCTTTGCCTCGCCTAGGCAGCTAAGGAGTGCTTAATTCTCTAGTAACATCACACTGATATGAGCTGAAAATATTCTAATGTTCATTGTCTACCACTAGCTCCATTAAACTGATTGCAAATTGCGATTGGCAACAGGAAAGCTTAAGAGAGATACCTCTCAATGTGGCATAGCTATAAAAATATTTTAAATACAATTTCTGTTTCTCCCAGAAATTAGGAAAGGAGTATTTTTTCATTATGTTAATATAATGGAAGCTTCAAACATAATTGTTCTTAATATCTTCCGATTATTTTGTTTATAGTATTGATATTTTACATTGTTTACACTGGGTCATGCAGGGAAGTCCATATCCATCCTTGATGGCATATTTGTTGCAATTAAAGATGATATAGACTGCTATCCTTACCCATCGAAGAGTAATGAATGCTACACTTAACCTTTATTTTCTGTGGAAAAGATGCTTATCATTTTAGGTTCAACTTCTCAGTTGGATGGCTGCCGTGCAGGTGGAACATCATGGTTACACAATACTAGGGAGGTGAAGAAGGATGCAGTATGTGTTTCACGATTGCGTAATTGTGGTGTCATTTTAATAGGAAAGGCAAATATGCATGAATTGGGTATGGGAACGACTGGGAATAATCCAATCCATGGGTATGGTGGACTTAGTTACTGTCCTAGTTCTAGTACATAATTTTGACAAAGTTTTATTATTTTTCACTTTATAGCAAATTTTCCTAGTGGCATATCATGGTGCTGGTTTTTGGTTTGAGTGTCTCGGTGGCTTTCAGTTTGACCGTGATCTTAGTTTATGCTCTTTTGTTTCAATTTTTGTCAATTCTACTTTATGTATCAATATTCCATTGGAATTGCCTTTGATTTAGTAGACTAGACTTTCTCATCTTGTGATTGGCTGTATTTGTAGGCTATTAAATATGTTAGAAAAGGATATTTTTATTTAATAACTAATGATTTGGGTTGTTGATAATATTGAGAATGCCGAGCCTTAACCTAAAGCTTAAAGAGTAAATGGAGGCGAGAACAGATGATTGGGACAGAAGGATGGTTGAATTTCTCAAGTGTTTCTGGCCTACCATTTTCTCAACATTTGCATACATAATGATAGAATGGTTACTGTGGACAGCTCATGATTTCATATGTAGGCATTCCTGTAACAATTGATTACAATATATAATCAATTTAATCATCCAATGTATAGAAGAGCTATTCGGCTTTGATCTCTTCATTTTAGATATTTGCATATACGAAGCGTTACTGTTAGACCGGTCTAGGAGGGACCGACCGGCTCTGTTCTATTCCAGGCGGAAGCCTGGTTCGCCCCCCCTTTGGGGGGGTGGGGGGATCCCACGATATAATACAAAGAGAGGAGGGGTCAACAGTGAGAGATTTAAAAATTAGAAGGGCTATTTTGGTATTTTGCATTTTATTGTTTGCTTTAAGTAGTTGGTTTTGCCCTAGGGTTCGTGTTATGTGATGTTTTTGCTGAATTGAGTTTTTCTAAGGAGAGAGAAGGACTCTAGTGGGCGGCTAGGGTTTGGGAGAGCCGGATCTTTCTCTCCAATCGAAAATCCATTGTATCTTGTTTGTTTCTTTTTCATATCATCAATTAAAAAGTTTCTCTTGTGAGATTCCACATAGATCTTTCTTGTTTACTGTTTTGGGCTCACTGAAGTTCAATTTCAGCCAAGGTTTTCTCCTATTTCTAGAAGTGTTTTTTATCAAATTGGTATTAAAGCGCTTTTTTGGGATCAATGGTGGTGAAGAAAATGGAGGTGTTGAAAGGCGAGATAAAATCTCAAAGCCAAAGTGAAGGAATTGAGGAAAGATATTTTGGCATGGAAGGGAGGCTCTCATCCATATAGAGCCGCTTCGGAAATATGGAAGACCTGATGAAGAAGTTGATTGAAATGCAATCAAAAGCCTCATCAGCGGTTCCGAGGGCTAAACCAAAGGGGAAGGAGATTCCAGAGGATGATGATAAAGTGGAGAGTGTTTTCCATCAAGGACCGCCACAGCGGGCTTCGTTGGTGGGCGAATCGAGGTATTTCGAAGGAAGGAGAACAAGTAGGAGGGAGGTTGAATCCTTTCGGAGAATACCCGGGTATGGGGAGAGGTGGAATGGTGGAGGTCATGGTTGGGCGGAGTCATGAGGTCCAAATCAACCAAGGGAGTAAATGTAATAACCCGTATTTTAACCGAGGTAAATTTTTTTTTCTTGAATCAATATAACTTCAAATCGCAAACCATCTTCATCATAGTATTGTTATTATAGTATTTTACTTGCACAAATTTTTTCTTAACTTTTGGGCACTGTCAAAAATTCTTTAAAAATTGACACCTATCGATACATGTGAGTATTTTGGGACCGTTAGGTGTCCGTTTTGCAAATTGATTTCACCAATCTTTTTTAAATGAAATGATTTATTTTATGGATATTTTTTCTATAATTTTTAATGCCCTAAAATGATTTATTTGAATTTTATACTAAAAGAAATTAATTAAAATAATTATATGATATTAAATTATTATTTTAATTAAATATCCTAATTCACTAAATCATTTTAAAGCCTCGTCCCTTTTCATTTTTGGCTAACAGAGAATGCTCGTGAAATTTTGAGAGAAATTTAATTAGAGAAAGGAGAAGCTCATATTTGAAGGTCGTAGAGCGATTTTCGTCCATCGATGCTGTTGGAAGATTTACTCATCTTGCTGTAAGGAACCTATACCCTATTTCTAATTTCAAAGATTTATGTTTTTTTGTATTTTTCCTATAATGCACAGACACGGACACGGCGACACGACACGAACATAGGACACGTCAGTTATTGAAAATATAGGACACGGACACGGGTTTGACACAATATTATAGTTTTTATATTTAAAAAATAGTATAAAAATTAAATAAGTATAATTTTAAAAATAATTTGAAAATAATAAGTCATTTAACTAGAATTTGTTCTTAAAATGATTAGTATTGAGATGTCGAGAGTTGGGCGTCAATGCCGTTTATCAGTCACTGAGAGAGGAGATGAAAATAGCTTCATTGCCAAAAAGAAATGAAAATGAGAATATTCGATGATTGGGTATTAAGTGCGGACGTTGATTTCGTGTTGTGGATAGGAAATAAGAAATTTAGATTAAATCCCGTTAAATACAAGAAATTATATTTAAAAAAATTCATAAAATATTTAAGATATGCCTGTCAGACACGCATGTCCAATTTGTATTTAATATTTTTTAATTGGACACATTTTCGGTGTGTACGACACGTGTCGGAGGAGTGTCGGACGAGTGTCGTGTCGGATACGGTGTTGGACACTGCACGCCTCTTTGAGGTGAAGTGTCGGTGCATCATAGTATTTTTCTGATCAAATTTGTGTTTCGGTTACCAAAAAACGTGAATAATTTTATATTGGTAAAACTTTCACCGCATAACTTTTTGTATGTTATAGAGATTGAGATTATGAATATTTTGAGTATTCATTTAACTTTTTTCACCGGGTGATTTTGAAAACACAATGATTTTTGCCTACTCAAAAGTTTATTTTGATGTTTAAAAATAGTAATTTAGTTCAACTAAAGCTTTAGAATGTTATTTTATGCAATATTTGATAATTTGGTTTAATTCTGAAAATGTGAATTTTTGCTTAATATGAATTTTATTGTCTACCATTATGACATTTTGATATTTTTTTAATTATGCTCAGTTATATTTTATTTGCTGCAATGTATTGAAAATGAATGTGGATATGTGATTGAGATTTCTGTTATAATACTGTGATAATAATATATGTGTAAAAGACAAGTAAAGGCTGGTTGACCCATTAGTTTGTTGACCTCCATGTAAAGACCAAAAGAGGAGAGTAGAAATCCTGCATATCTCTATCGCCTGGATCCCGCAAATCCTGCCGAAGTCCCGCTCGATTCTCTGCAAAACGGCGCCGAAAGCAGTCCATCCCGCGATCCCTGCAGAAATCCCGCCGAATCGTGCTCTTTTGCGTCGTTAAATAGAGGCCGAGACCTCTCCTTCAGTGGCGGCTTCCACGAGCACTTCACGACCAAAATCCCTCCCACTCTCTGCTATCTTCCAAAGCTCTCCCGCTTCCCTGCTCCAGGAAGCCCGAACTTCTTCCACGATCCTCTCTCGCTCCCCCTCTTTCGTTGCTGTTCGGCTTCGGTGCTTCACAGGAGGTGTAGAGATTGCAGGCGCCGTTTCTTCAGCTCCTTCAGGGCTGTTCGACTGTGCTCCTTCGCCGACTTTCCCTTCCAGTCGGTTCGGAAGTGACGACATTTTGATCGGAAATAAGGGAGCTCGCTGGTGTGAATCGACTTTCTCCCTTTCGCGGTTTCTCTAGCCGAATCCCCATCTGACCTCCCTCATAGCCGAGTCCAGTCCCGTCGCCCCTCTGCTGCTTCCGATCCCGAGAGAGAGAGAGAGAGAGAGAGAGAGGAGTCGAAGCTTGTACCTGAAGCCGGTCTTCTCCTCTGTTCCCCGACCAAAATCCCCCTCTCTGCCTCTTGCCCGAGCCCTCTCTTTGCCTGCACCCGAATTTAGAGAGGGTAATCCCTCTCTCATTTCCTTTTTATGTATATTTGTATTCTTATTAATATTAATGATTATTAATGTTAATATTAATACTAATATTATATTACTACTTATAATAATATTACTATTATTAATATTATTTAATAGTAATATTATAATAATTTAGTAGTAATATAATGCAAAATATTTTCAAAAATACCCATACACGCTTTTCTTAGCGTGGTGGGGGATCAAAAATACACGGCCGCGGTGTCCTCGAAAGAGGGCACCTACCATACACGCTTTTCTTAGCGTGGTGGGAAAGGCCCAGTTTTCCGTTTAGGATGGTGGGCTGACGGACTTTCTTTTAAATACTGTGGTTTTATGTTATCCTCTACTAATTCATGTGATACTGATTGAGAGTTATAAGGAGATGGTTATTGTGCAGATGGGCAAATAGTGACGACTCTGTTTACTGAGCCAATGATTTACTGATACTGATACAATACTGAAAAACACCGTAATAGCCAGGACTTTTTGTTTAGTGTGACTACTAAAATACATATTCTTGAGGCATTGTTATGGTACGAATTTATTGTTACTGCACGGATTTAGTGTTATTGCATTATTTTACTGCTCTTGCTACTGAACAGTTACTGACATAGATACAGATACTATTTGATACTTCTTATTCACTGTACTGATACTACTAAACATGTGATATACTGAACACGCAATATAGAATAACTGGATAGCATGTCTACATTTCTTATATGATTTTATTGCATTGATTCGATTTCAATAGTCTTTACCGATATTTTGATTAGATATTTTATACAATTTCTATACTGATTGGTATTACGGATGCGATAATTACTTTATAGATTTGACACTCGTACTAATTTACTGTTTTACTAGCTTTCGCACTATAGTGTTTTACTACTACTACAAGTGAATTTTACTGTTTATGCACTAATTCAATGATCATATGAATGTAATAGCTATGCTTTGACTGCTGACATGCATATTGCTCATTTGTCATACTTTGAATTCAGTTGTAAATTTTGGTGACTTGCTGGGTTTTTTAGCTCAGTATATGTGGTTAAATGATTTCATGTCAGGGCAAGGGAGCAAGAGTGTGAGGCTGGTCGGGATTCTTCAGGTTTTGGTTCTTTTTGTTTTAGTATTCTTTTGTACTCAAGATATGATAGGTATGCAATGATTGTGTAGATCATGAATAGTGTATATGATTTTTGGGAATGAATACAAATGTGTACATTAATGTTTTGAATTATATAATATGTTTTGTTGTTTATTACTTATATATGACATCAGATAGCTCTGGTTATTATTTATTAAAAAATAAATGAATAATTATTCCAAATTATATTTTGGGGCATTATAGGAAGGGAAGGAATCGCACCACCGCTATAGAGGGGACCTAAAGTAGGGAGAAACCATTGGGGTATGGATGCGAGATCGAGGAAACTAAAGATGTCATTTTTTAAGGGAAACATGCTCAGGGTTAAGGCCTTGTTTGGTTCAGCTTAATTACACCATTTTCTGGTTCGAAATGACAAACTCAGTTGATGTAACTTGTTTGGAAGCCCGGCTTTTGTAAAATTATTTTTCCCAAAACTTCATTTTTTTTACAGTCCGAAAAAGGTATTAAGTATCTACTTATTCATTTTAAAATCTATGTTTTAAAATGAAATAGTCGAAATTATCCAACACATACCGTTAACAACACGGAGAAGACACTCATCACGAACTATTAATCCAGAAGCGGATGAAATAGGTTGAGGCGATATCGATGAGGGAGACGAATCGTGGCATTGGGGGAGAGCAGGTATGGAGACGAAGGAATAGAGATTTGAATTATTCTACTGGAGGAGGATTTATAAGCTTTTGCAAAGCATTTCATTACCAGACATGATTGGTGAAAAGCTCTATTACCTCTGTACTTTTGACATTCATGAGGCGAGGGAGAACAGCTGGAAAATATAACATTTTTGCTTTTTTGAACTTTGCGTTGAACTTTTTCATTGGAAAGGTGGAGCTTTTTTTTCCTTTTATATTTTATTTAAAAATAATTGATGATGTGTATATTTTTATTTTAATGATTTACTCTGCTTTAAGTTTGTAATTAATAGTTGTTGATTAGAGATAATAACTAAAATGATTAAATAATAATTTTTTAAAATATTTTCACTTAAAAAAATTTAATCATAAAAAAACATTATAGTATTGATATATCTTCAAAAAATAATTTTCAGCTTAAAGCTTTGGCACTGTGAAGGAGGAAAAAATATTTTGTGCGGACGCCGAACGTCATTCGGAGACCAATCTGAATACGCCACCTCACCCTTTTACTGTACCGCGGCTTGTTACCGCTCGGTACCGTGGCTCAGTACCACGACATTCGGACATAGAGTTGCATCCGTCGTCCGCACAGAATAATTTCCCTTGAAGGAGAGGATTGCTTGTTAATTATTTGGTAATGACTATTCATTTCATAATGTGTACCTTATCTGATACTTTAAATTTAAATTATCATACCTAAAATATCTATATGTACTTATATGTTATATAATTCTTAAAACTCGTATTAATTTTTTTTAAAGAATGTCATATGTATATATATTTATATAAATTTTATTTTTGAAAAAAATTATTTATGTACTTAAATTTGAGAGATGGGTAATTTATTCTTTTATTATGAAATCACTAAAGCTAAAAACTGAAACAAACAATTAATATATGTTTTCAAGTTTTCATAAGCACTTAAAAATAATGTAACACAAACAACAACCTATTATTCAAACAACCTTTTGTAAAAGCGCTTTTCTGTTTTCAAACTACATTTTATATAAGCAAAAACCCAACCAAATGAAGCCTAAGTGTATCAGGTGGAGCATTACTTTGCTATCAATGGGTTGATGGAAGGGGAAAAACTGGTGGCGGCGGGGCGGGCCTATGTTTGGAGGTAAAAGCCTTAGGTTGGTTTCAATGGTTGGAAGCTCGATATCTGATCTATTCATAGGGGGAATTTAAGGAATGTTTGTTGGAACGTTTCCGATCTATTCAAGAAGGAGACCTCCACGAACATGTGAATTGGCTTATTATAATCACAACATAAGCTATATATGGCGTCATATATGCAAAAAGCTCTTCCACTAACAATCAGTACGCTTCCTTGTTATCATATGTTCTTATTTTGTTTATCCTAATTTATGATTAGTTTAATTAGTGTATAAGCATGTTTATAACTCACCGTTTCTTTTTCCTTGAATAGATCAATGACATACTTTTGTTGTAAAAAGAAGACCCTTTGATGTGATTGAGCAACCTAAATCCCTATATCAATGGAATACTTTTTTTTTCTTTATCTTAAACACTCCAATCAAACATCACTTCATAGATTTTTTTCTTGCTCATCATTTCTTATTGCAATTATATTATGAGCATACACAAATAAAATCCCGACATACCTATATTTGATCGCTTAATGAATAATATGTGATCTTCTTAATTTTGTTTTTTACCTACGATAATCATGACTTTTACAGATCTCCCAAAAAGCTCTAGGTGACTATTTGAGACCACATAATGCCTTTCGTAGTCTGCAAACCTTTCTAGTTCCAAGATCTCCCCTAAAATTAGGGGATTTATCCATGTGGATTTCCTCTTCTCTATCACCATAATGGAATACATTTGAACGTCAAATGATTGCAAATATTAATGAAGTTGGTAGCAAGTGATAGTAATACTCTAGCTATATTCATCTTTGCATATGGATCCAATCTTTCTTGGTAATCTACTCTGTAGATTTTACTTTAGCCCTTGGATTCTAATTTTGTTTTTATCTTTTGGGATAGGGGTTTCATTAGCTTTGTATTTCACTTCAAACTCCCATTTGTACCCTCTTGTTTTCCTTTTTCTAGGAAACTCCATGATCTCCCATATTTTGTTCTTCTTCAAGTGCCGATCTCCACTCTCATAGATTCCCCCCATCTTTATTGAACAATCCCTCATATTTTTTGGAGATTGAAGTGGTTTATAGGTTCACAAGGAAAGCTTTGTGGGATAATAAAAAAACTTCTAAAATGACATTTAAATAAAGGATATAATGGGTGTTTAGTGCACTTCCTTATTTTCATTTGAATGACAATTGGTCTGCTATGTTTGCTATTTTCATGTTTAGATTTCTTTTGGAAAGTAGGCTCAAAAGTTGTAATTACCTTATTTTTAGGATTTGAAGAAGTTTCTTGAGCTTTCATTAGTTCTAGAATTGGAGCAATCCTTTTTGAATGCGCCTGTTTATATCTCTAAATGCATGATTTGAGATTTTGGAGTTATGAGGCTTGTGAGGTAGCGGTTGGGTTTTTACTCAAGGAGGAAGTTTAGGTATACTTTTATCAGGATGCAAATGTGTGTAGAAGGTTGATCTACTAAGAATATATCTCTATTCTTATCTTCTGTGGTAGAACTCCATTGAAAGAAGAGGTTGAGCAAACAAAGATCTCCCTGCTTCAAAATTGACATAATAAAAAAAAAAAAATGGTGGATGGTAGCACTTGTATCTTTCTTTAGATGATTAGAAACCATAAAGATACACTTGGTTGCTTTGGAGTCAAGTTACCTCTATTGTTTGTTACTATGAACGTGGATAAAGGAAGTCCAACCAAAGATCCTTGGTACATGATTGTTTATGGTGTTCCAATTTTGATAAAACTAAAGGAGTACTTCCATTGTTATGCTGAACTTGAAAACTTTGGAAAACATATTTATGATACGAGTAGCTTTAAGGATGGCCTCTCCCTAATATGATTTGGAGCATTATGTTGGAATAATGAGACTCTAGTGTGGCTAGTAAGTGATGTTTTTTTCATTTTTCAAACCTATTTTGTTGTTGTTGTTGCTGCTGCAACCCTTTTTTTTATTAATTCCTGTTGATTTAACTGGACACAATGGAGAAAAAAAGATCATTTAGCAGACCCGAAGTTGTGGGATGAAGGCTTGATGTTGTTGTTGACTTATGAATTATTCCTTCCTTTTGAGAATATCGGGATAGGACTTCCTAAAAGAGCATGCTTCGCATTGTCTGTTGTTCTTTATGGTCTAATCTCACTTCTATGTAGAGTGATGCATGACTTGAACGTTGCATGGGCTAATGATAGTTGCATTAATGGGAGGTAACGCCAACTGAATGCTTAACATAAATGGGTGAAGCTAGATTGGTAAAGACAACTCTTCAGACAAACTTGAATGGTTGATTGACACTGTTGCCAATGGTTTCTCACTCTAGAATTTAAACATTGAACTCCCAAAGTTTAGAGTTAAACCATGGTGGGCGAAATGACTAAAAAATTCCATTTTTGCATATATTTTTTTAGTAAGTTTGTTTCACTAATGTCATAACCACATTTCTGCCCTTGAATACTTGATTTCATTTTTTTCTATGTAATTTCTTGTGTTGTTTCCTAATGCACTTCAGAGTTTTGGTTCTTCTAATCTTCCTTGGCCAAATCTCAGGCTATCCTTGATCTTTATTTCTTCCCACAATTTATTAGTTTTATTTCTATATCATCTATAATCACTCTTTAGTATTATATTCTCTCTAATTATAGATTAACGTTTACAAGTTTTATCTTTTTTGCAGGACAACTAGAAATCCACACTCATTTGACAGGTATACTGGAGGATCTTCATCTGGTCCTGCAGCACTAGTTGCATCGGGGTTATGTTCAGCTGCAGTGGGAACTGATGGTGGAGGTTGCCAAAATATAAATCTTGCTACTCTTCTGTTTCGCTGAAGTACTGAGAAGTCATTAATATGCTTGTTGAAGACAGGTTCGGTTAGAATACCATCTTCACTATGTGGAATTGTAGGCTTGAAGACAACATATGGAAGGATTGACATGAAAGGGTAGTGATGCCTCACTGACATCCTTCTGTGTTCTTCGTGATTTTTTTTTCTTGTGCCATTTTATGTTGAATTACTAATTAGTGGAGACAAATGTTTTTATTGGATCCCACGGATGCTGTAGAAGGAAGTCCAAGGCCCAGTGTTTTAGAAGGAAAGAAAAAGAAACCTAGGACCTCATACTGTAGAAGGAAAGGCCCGGATGCTTAAGTAGTAAATGTAGGACATCTTGACGTAGAAAGGCTATACCAGGAAGCTTTGGATTTAAATTAGACTATATATATTCAAATTAGGAAAATTATTATATTCTTTTTGTGTATTTTGGTTCATGAATCAAAGGTTTATAGTTTTAGATGTTTTTCTTGTTTTAATGTAGAAAAGTTTCCATTTTTTTAGATTATTCTATATATAACCATGCTTCTATTATTTTGAATCAATGAGAAAATCCATTCCGATCTTCTTGTTCTTGACATGTTATTAGAGCCCTAGGTGTGTATTCTTGGGTACCCTTTATTGATATGGACTTTCCCTCATACTGCGACCTTCGTTATTTTTAGCATCTCTTTTTTTGTTTCTTAAAACCGCAAACTTCAATTATGTGATCTCTTTAGCAACCCTCCAACTATAACCTTCATAGTGTTTTGGGCTTTCAAAATCAAGATGAAAGAAACTATGAATGAAGAAGATAAGATAATGATGGATGCGATGGCTCTTTCAATGATTTAGTTGTGCTTGGAAGATGAGTCCTTAGCGGTAACAACTGCATAATGTTTGTGACTCAATATGGAGTCTTTATTCATTATAAAACTCCATCACAAGTAGAGACTCTACTTGCTTCGCATAAGAACAATATGCCTATTAAATCATATTTGAATGAGTTTAATTCCATCATTTGAGATTCAAGTAATCTTGATGTGAATGTTGATGAAGGTCAAACTTTATTGTAATTGAGTTTTTTACTTGCTTAGAAGCACTTTTAGATCACCATGCTATGTGGACGTGATTCAACAATCTTAGAGGATGTGAATAATTTACTTTTTTAAGAGGTGATTTCTAAACTCAAGGGAGATGATAAATTAGCTGAAGTTTTATTGAAGGTGAAGGGGAGATCCTATGAATATTGATCTTCTAGTTATGAATGGAGCAAGTTTTGTAGCAAGCTTAAGGATGTTACTTGCTTCTAATGTAAGAAGACATGGCACATGAAGAGGAATTTTCTTGCTTTGAAGATGAAAGAGTACTTTGCAAATGACAAACACCTCATCTATGACTTTCCAACTTCATTATTCTTGTTGTCTTGTTATTGTCTACAATTTCCCTATCCTCTACATCCAGGATCCAACCACTGATCTGATGAACTATTGTTGCACCTCAGGTTCACCCCAGACACCTAAGCGAGTAGCAACGCTCTCCCTTCCTTTGTATGTTGTTGAAGTTTAGTGCCATCTTTTTTTATGGGAAAGATTTCTTGTTTTAAGATATCTTCCTTATCCCCGCACAAAGTCCTGCCAAATGCATCATATATTTCCTCATATCTCCAATCATATCTTTCCTCATATATCCCATCTTTTTTTTTTTCATTCTTTTTTGTTCTCTTTTTTCTTAAATTCTATACAGCCACTAGTCATGTTCAGTAAGATTGAACGTCAATTAATTTCTAATAAAATAATAAGAAAATCATATCCTCACCAAATTTTACCCCACATAACATATTCCATTCTGAATCTATTACCCCCCTTAAATATACCATATATTCCATAATTCTTCCTTGATTTGTTGCCATCATTGGCCTAGTTAAGGATCCTCAAAATTTCTTAATGATTTGTATCTCACATGTTTCCATCAAAAACCTAAATCTTCCTAAACCACCATATTCTGAATACTGTTTAAAATACATTAATCTGATTGGGAAAATGAACCTTGCAACCCTCGTGTTTTATTTTGATATAATTTTTTCTTCATATTGTGGTTAATATCACATTCATTCTCATAGATATAATCATATAAATCCTTATTATGAATCCTCTTATAGGTCATCCTATAGAAGAATGACGAACTCAAAATTCTTGAAGCTACAAGTTGATGAAAACTGTGCTTTGTATGTTAAACAAATAATGAATTTTCATTCATATTGAGTTTTTAATGAAGTTATTGCTCCACTGCTCAACATTTTGATTATCGTCCTACAGGTTCATTTTTTTCTTTCACTTTGATCATTGATACAAAAATAAAAACATGGGCCCTGAAAATTTTGGCACTCCGGCCTCTATGTGTGAATTTGTGGAGAGTTTTAACGGATTAAATTTCAAGATAAATTTTTGGAAGACAAATTAGATTAGTGATAAGACACTACTGAATAATTGCAAGCTTAAGAAAGCCATCCCTCTCCTCCTCTTGGCCTTTGTTTCCTCTCTTATTGTTTCTCTCTCTCCTTATCCTTTTCTCTCTACTCCATCTTTCTCTTGCATTGTTTCTTTTGCTTTTCAAGAAACCCATATGCTAACGCTAGAAGGCAGAACAATTGAGCCACATTTCCATCATGATGATGCTGCTTTATTAAGGAATTTATGGAGAGGACTTTTTTCATCTGGATGCTTGGCATCAAAATTGAAGAACTTCATGCACGAAGTTTGTAGTGGAACATGAAACATAAAATTTAAGGGAGGTGGGAGAGGTGAATGTAAGTTGCCGAGAGGAAGGAAGCAGCAGGAGGATGCTTGGCATCAAAATTGAGGAATTTCATGCACAAAGTTTGTTGGAGATTCTAATACATAATTTGGATCTTAGAGCAAATACCTATCTCGGCTTGAAGGGAGGGCAGCTGAAATTTTTGAAAGAGAGTTTTTTATGGTGCATAATTTTCTTGTCATGAAAAAAGCCCTAGCCCTCTTACAGGCACATGAGCTTAACTGGAGTGATGTCACAAATACCTTACAGTTAACTGGACTAAACAATCCAAAAATAACAAAAACTTAAGTAACCATACAAGGAAAAGGCCTTAAATTCTACGAATAAATAACCTAAAATGACACGAATAAGCATTATCAATCGTCTACCAGTGAGTCAAATTGTGATTATGTGGCCTATGATGAAGAACAAGAGATGGTGGACAATGTGGACGATCTGCATTATTTTGGTAATCGCATTTTATCTTCGTTTTGCTTTGGAAAACAAAAGAAATTGATTTGTTTTCGTTTGCTTATTGAATAAGGTATTGATCTGACTGTACTACTGCCTGAATTGTTGAATGACTTACATATTTGGACATAAAATTACTTATGTTGTGAAGGAGGAACATTTGTTTTGTTGTTAAGGTGGAACCATTTTTTGCCTTGGTTGATATATGTTCTGTACATTTTTTTTTTGTCCATTTTTAGCTACTTTTTTGCATATCTTTCTGATGGTGTGGTCTCATAACTTCGCTAGGAAAACGTTTCTAGGTGCATTTTTCTCTAAACTACTTTTCTTTTATTATTTCAAGATTTTTGATCCTCAATTTTCATTATTTAGATCAGTGTGTCATTGTGGTACCGTCGAAGTAGCTTCTCCATTAACGGCCACAGTTGAGGATGCCATGATTGTGTAAGGATTCTTTCATATTTGGCTACTGTTTTATCTATTTTTTGCCTATTTCTTGCCTTCTATCAAATAAAACTGAAATGTACATCTCTTTAGCTGTTATGCAGGGCTGAAAGAGCTTTCTTTTCATGGTGATAAAACGAAACTAACATTCCTATTATATCTGCTATGCGTTTTGGTGTTGAACATTGATTTTCATTTGATGCCCTTAATTTAGCCGGGTTGTGCTTTTCATTTGTATATTAAGCCTTCACAAGAGTGTTTATTAGTTGACAACTTTTCCAAATTTTGCTAGGCATTGTCTTAGCTTTCAGTTTCTTTCAAGGAAAAACTAACGGAAAAGAGTTCTTCTAGTTTATCTGAACTAGATCACCTCGTGCAGTTCTTGTGATTGACATTTGGTCTCATATATTTGCGTCCACAAATTCTTCTAGGAGGTGACTTAACAGAGTTTGGGGCATGAGGATTCTGGCATGTAAATTGTTATTGCAGTAATTTCCCTTTGTTATTTTACAAACTGGATCTCCTGATAAAAAAATATCTCATGATGTCTTGATTCTCTGGAAATTCATGGTTTCTAGCTACTCTATTCTTCCTGCTTGTTTTTATGGTTAAAGAAGAAGGTTATGTATAATAGTTAGCTGGGCTTATATACTTTTGACTTAATAAAATAATTATTTTATGATTTTAGTTTTTAATCATATACACCCATTTTTCTTATTGCTATCATAGCACCCCAAACAATTACGCTTTTGAAACTGCCATGACGTCTGGCACTAGCTAATGACATCCAGATATTCTATTAACTCTTTCCAACATCATTTAATTTACCTCAAGTTGACATCGATGCGGTGTGAGAATAATGGATTAGAATTGTTAATAGGACTGTCCAACGGCAAGAACCTTAATAAAACTATGAAAGTAAATAACGGTTCAATTAAGAAATAAATTAAATGGGATTACAAGGTTTTGAAAGTCTATACTACAGCAGAGATGGCTTCCCAAGGGATTTCTAGTGCATTTATGAGGAATTCGCCCCACTAAAATGGACTTTTGACTTCCCGGGGCTGCTACTGTTCACTTTCCGAAATCTCTTAAGGCTTAGTCTGTTAACCTCTGTATAAAGAACAAAAAAAGAAAGGAGGAAGAAATCTAGCGTACAAACCTTGCACCCGCTGAATCCACGAAATCCTCCATAATACCTGCTGAAATCCCGCTGTTCAGCGCCGAATCAGTCGCTTCTCCGTATTCCCTGCCGAAATCCCGCTCTCGATCTCTGTCACACTCCCATCATTAAATACCGGACCTCCACAGCCTCTCGCTCTCCCCGGATACCTCTGCTCTTTCCACGCTCGACTCTTCTCCCGTTCACTCGCCTCCCACAACCGAATCCCTCCAAGCTCCCGAACTCCTCCCTTGCTCCGACCGAACTCCTCTAGATCCCGTTCCCCTGCTCTGTTCGGTCCACACGCAGAGAGAGAGAGAGAGAGAGAGAGAGAGAGAGAGAGAGAGAGAGGTACCAAGCTCTTCCTCCTGTCAAACCCGAACTCCACCTCTGCCCTAACCCGACGCTAGCTCCGACTCTCTTGCCTCCTCTTTTGACGCTCTCCCTTCCTGTCGGTCTGGAAGTTGCGGCATTTTGATCGAAGCAACCATGGGAGCTCCCTTGCCGTGAAGGTAATTTTCCCCCATTCGCACTCTTCTTCTGCCAGATCCCGTAAAGATGCCGAATTAGAGAGATGAACAAGGGGTTTTAACTCTCTCTCAGATTTAAACAGGATTTGGAATAAATCCTGCTTAAATTCTATCTTAATTTTGCCTTAATCCAGTTTAAATCATGTGCAAATTTTATTCATTAAATATTAATTATAATTATTTACAATTATTTGTTATTAATTATAAATAATTATAAATTAGTTATCAGTAAATTATAATTAATTATTATTAAATATAATTAATCGTAATTAATTATGATTAATTGAGTGTTAATCATAATTTATTATAATTAGTTATTTTAATATTAATTAATTAGCATTAATGATAATTAAGTGTTATTATTTATGATTAATTTCAATTAATTTTTCATTAATTATAATTAATAAAACATGAATGAAGTAAAAAAATGCTTTCCCCCCACTCTCCTTCCTCGATGTCCGTGTCGGACCGGCAAACCACCTAAGCACGCCTTTAGTGGTCGTGGTAGGAGGGACAAAAATATTTAAAATCTGAAATCTATCCATCAAAAACTTGAAGCAAAAATCCATCCACCCTCCGCAACAGTTTGCCGAGGTGGACAAATTCAAATTTACTTCAGCTCACAAAAGAGCTAAAATGCCTAGTCGAAAATATCACTAGGATCCATTCTCAAACAATCTCCTGCCAGTAAGGACGTGGTACGTGTCCTCTAACCGGCGGTCTGCCGCTAAATGGCCACCGCAGGATAAACGGTTACGACGACCCGGGGCCCTCTGAACCGCGTGGTTTCGCCGCCAAATGGCACCACGATATCTCGGTTATGGCCAGAGCCAATACGCTCCTTAATGGCGTTAAATCCTTGAGATATGAATCAATAGGATATGATCGATAGGGCACAAAGCCCTCTGTAAGCTAAGGTGGATTTAAATTTGTCCCCTTAGACAAACATCAACCCCGGTCTACAAGGTCCCCTTGGACGAAGCAACCCATGGCTGCCGACAAGGATCCTTCTGTCAGGTTGGGTCGACTACCTCCTCTGACTAAGTAGACCAGGGACCACGATGGCCCGGGATGACGGAACCATGGGATCTTGATCGGGTCTATCATCCATTCCCCCATCATTTCGCTTTAAGTGCAAGATGGTGAAGTTTCTATTTTAAATATCAAATCTTCCAATCTTCCAAATTTTTAAATTTTCCAACATTCAATACCCAAATTCAGACACAATTTCCAAATCTAAATCAATGCTGCTACTATAGCCAGATAACACGTATGTTCTACGTATTTGATCGACGACTAGTTTTAATCGAAAGTTCTCTCTCGTGATCGGGAGGGGTAATTAACTATAGGGGCTTGCGCCTATAGGAAACCAGAACTCAGATCATAAAGTCCTCTCCAAATGAGGGCGAAATCTCTGAGTAGTGTCTTATCTACAAACCCATCTGCCTTCCAAAATTTACCTCGGAACTTAATCCGTTAAAACTCCCTCGCCGAATAAAAAAGAAAAAAGCGAGCGGAGGCCGGGGCCGAATTTTCGGAGCCCACATAGTCCCATCCAAACTTGCAGGAATCTTGATGCTTCTTTGAGATGGCTGTTGTCTTCCAGGTTCCCTTTTTGCAGAATTAAAGAGCTGCTGGAAAAAGTCCAACAGCCCTGATGCTGATCTACAAGACAACAAGTTAACAAACACACGTGCAACAGAGAACACTGCTATAGGAGGACTTCTTGATTAAAGAATATCAAGGAATTCATTGGTTAATTGATGCTTCTAAGGTTCTTCCCCTTGACTTCTGGCTGCTGCTTAGGTTCACTACAAAACTACACTACTGGCACCTTGTATATTCAAGAGTAGGTTGTTGCATCTTCTATTTCCAATATTCTCCAGTAGTCTCTTGCGCTTGCTTGCCACCTCAATCTTAGATGGGAAACCCAACAAGAAACCCAATGCTAAAGACTGCATACACTTCTATCAGCAAGGGAATCCAACTACCTGATGCACAACCCACCACCGATGGCCTTGCGCTCTGCGCCAACTCGCCAAGTTTCCTTCCCGCAACCTTCCCACTGCTGCTAGGCATTCTTCAGCTGCAAGAAATTTGCTGCACACCTGAACAGCTGCCCGGGGCCCATATTACACTGGATATCTTTCTTCTCCACTTGAAAACAGGGAATACTTCCTCTCACTCCAGAAAACCTGAATTCTAATTCACCAAAAGACTCAATTATGCTTAAGTGAAGGGTATTTAATTAGGCTAGCCCCCATTAAAAATTATAAAACTCCTATTGACAAATCTATCCCTCCAAAAAGAATGAAAGGAAAAACAAGTCCAAAAATAAAGATAATTGTGGGCTCCGAAAATTCGTACACCGGCCTTTCCGTGCCTCTTTTGTTTACGAGAATTGTTTAATGGATTTAGGTTTCGGGGTAAATTTTCGGAAGGCAGATTGAGTTTTTAAATAAGATACTACCCAGAGATTTTGCCATCATTTTGCTAGGACTTTATGATCTTAGTTTTGGTTTCTCATAGGCGGAAGCTCCTATGGTTAATTACCCATCTCGATAACGAGAGAGAGCATTTGATTAAGGCTAGTAGTTGAATAGGTCGCAACTACCTGGCCTATAATAACAATGATTTTAGGGCTTGAATTTGTTTTTTGGATTTTGAAGTTTATAATTTGAAATTTATCACCATATACTTAAAGCGGGTGATGGGGGAATGATGACGAACCCGATCAAGATCTCATGGTTTTGTCATTTAGGATTGTTATGGTCCCTAGTGATATTGGCTTGAGAATGGATTATTTAGAGCTTTAATGCTAACCCATTGGGCCCATTGGCCCGAACATTGCTTCCCGGTCCCCAAAACTAGAAAATGTTAGTGATTTGGATGTGGCATAAGTTGATTGCTTTAGTTTCAAATATTGAAATTAAATGTTAGATAATTATTTTACTCAAGGTTATGAAAATCGGACCAGTCATAGAACCAGAAGGAGAGGTTCTGTGTTTAATGGTTCGACCGGAGTTGAATTAGAGATTGAACCGAATGATGTACAATAACATCAAGTCTTTATCCCACTACGTGGGGTCCAAAAATAATGGCCTTATTTAAGCAGGCCATGCTCAAATAAGACCATGAATGAATAATGTAATAAATATTAAAATAATTTAAATAAATGATATAATAATATAAATTTGTGACAAAAAAGTAGAATTTATTCATAAATAATATCATCTATAAGTTTAAATTTAAACATCTTCAATCTTTAAATTTAGTTCACATTTAATTCAATTTTAATTTAAATATCTTATTAATTTACTATAAATTATATTTAATTTATGTTATATATTTATATATAATTTGCACTTGTAGATTATATAATAAAATTCACATTATAAATTTGCATCTATAAATTATTCATGTTAAATCATTTACCATTAATAAATAGATAAAAAAATTAAAATTTTATAGTATAAATAGATGAAAATTAAATATTATTCACTAAAAATAAATATTATTCATATTATAAAATATTAATTAAAAAATCTATTTAAAAAAAAAAGTAATGAACCAGTCGAACAGGCCGATTTGGTCAGTTTTCAAAACTGTGGTTTTACTCTTTTTTTTTTGTATTTATGTTTGATGCTGCATTCTCAAGGTCACATTGTTGCTACTCTTTCGTTCTATTCCTTTCATCTTGCATTTGTCTCTTTTTCTCTTTATCTCCTTTGGTTAAGTCATTTTGTTTCGTGTGATAAGCTTTTTACATTTTGAATGGCCTATATGCGACTCGTAATTGTGGAACCATCATACTCTGTAAAAATTTTTATGGAATTGAGCTTGCTAATGCCAATTATGAATTTCGTTTATGCTGTTTTATTTTATAATTTTTTTTAATAAGTTAATGTTCCAGCAATTATTATTGATCTCCTTCTCTGACCAAGATAACTGACATTTTAGGTATGCGGCACTGGCTGGCTCATCTCTAAATGATAGAATCAGTTTAAGACCGGTTATTTCTCTGGCCTTTCTTGGATGAATAGACTATATTTTCTTCCGCAGAAGTTATTCCATTTTTTTTTTTTTTCAGATCCATTTTTGGCTAGTATCTCAATTGATGTTTAGAAGCGTATTGCATGAGCTAAAACTTTTGAATCTAGCTACAATTTGGTGTTTCAATTCTCCATTTGATCACTGATTCTATTTCTAACGCTTAAAAATGCACTATTAGCTTACAATCAGTACTGTTGTCAGAAAGAAATGACGAATTACTTCTAAAATTGTCCAAATTGGTAGAGCTTGCAGTTTTACCTGATGCATTATATCTGAAGACAGCTATCACGCTCCTTATATTTCAGAAACAAATAAAGGCAATTACTGTTATGGCAGACTTTCCTATCTGAACTTTGCAGAAGGGCTTACCTGTAAACTATAGATGCTTTAGTGGCATAGGAATAAGAGAATGGCAGTTATTAAAATAATTAATATTCCAAATGACTGCTGTCACGACCCGTCCCGGATGCTCGATCTAACGAGACGGGTATGAAAAGTCGGACGGTAGTACATTTCCAAAAGTGTAAATTTACTCATCATCAAAACTTTTCTATAAACTGAAGAGCCACTAAAAAAAAATTTTATTTTACCTGTTGTCATTTGCACCTCTTCTTACTCTTGAAGATAATCACTTGCTAAAATTGGAGAAAGAAGAAAAACCTACCTTGTTCTACGCACGAAGCCGTCGTCGCGCCCCTCTCTGTTTCGCGCGAACAGTTCTGTTCCGTGATCCTTCTATTCGCGGGATTATAAAGGGTGGGCCGGCCGGTTCAGTTGAACCGGCCGGAAGAACCGGTTGTCACACCTGCAATTTTTCTTCATTTTATAGCTTCTTTAAATTGGTGTACTGTGCAAATTGACTAGTTTTTTTATTGCTGTAGTTTTTTTATTGCCTATTTTAACTAATTCATCCAGTTTATTCTTAATGCAGTCACCAATTTGTTTGCCAGATTTATCAACACCAAATAGTTTACATATCTTAAGTTCTGTGAAGCTAGGGAAATATTCAGAGGTTTGGATTTTTTCTCGTCTTTGTTTGTTCATCTAATTGGAACTTTAAACTATTGTCTTGAATGACATACATTATGCTCATCTTTTTATGGTCATCTGTTTGGAACTTCCAATCATTAATTTAGTGCAATAACATTCTGACAATTTTTCATTTTATAGTGGTTTAATGATGTCTATAGCACTGACATATCAGCTAAGTGCAACGATGCTCTAAATCAGCTTTCAGAAATATTTGGTTGCAGTGTAAGTTTATAAACCAAGACAATATGTTTAATTTTTATTCTCTGTAATTGGCTTTCAGAATCAGTTTGATATGTTGTAAGTTTGTTGGCAAACCAGATAGTAATCTTGACCTTTTAATCCATTTAAGATCAGACAGTTTGTAGTTATTGTGCATTTTGGGGGCCATGCATGCCCATTATAATTCTGCGGATATGTTCTGCCTAGTGCTTAGTTCCACGTTTTGGTGTTTCCAGATTATGGAGATTGTACTCCCAGAGCAACATGTAATGCAAGCAGCTCATGTTGTTTCAATTGGTTCTGAATCATTGTGTGCTCTGAACCCTGATTGTGAGGATGGGTATGTATTATTATTTGTTGGAGTAAAATTTTATTAAAATCCAAGTTTTCGTTTTGATATTTTATGATAGGTTTTGCAACTAACTCATTACTATGATTTTATCCCAAAACTTTTATAATATCGATGGCCATACCTTTGTTTTTTTTTTTTTTGGGACATACATGCTGTAGGAGGAATACGGAACTATCACTTGATACACGAGTTAGCCTCGCTCTTTTCAGATCATTCTCTGCAGCAGATTATGTTGCTGCCCAGCGTTTAAGGTGGGTCAATAATGCTTCTTTCTGTATATCCTGAATTGTTGGCTTGTTTATGACGACTAAGATAATGCTATTGATTTGCTGATTATTCTAATGATTGTTTATGTTTTGTATGGGATTTTAGCTTAGGTCAGGCATTCCACTATCATAGTTTATTGTAGTCAACATTTGCATTTTTTTCTTATTCCCATTATTATAACAGTAACGGGTTGTGAGCACAGCAACGACAATTAATTAGAATTGTCAGAATACAAAAGAAAATATAGAAGAACAAATTCATAAAGCATGACAAAAGATAAAGAAACATTCAATATAGTACACAGGAAATCAACAATGGAAAACTGGAGCTCAATTGAATCTCATTGCTTGGGGCCCGATGCAAGTTTCTACGGAAAGAGTAATATGAGGGGATGCATTCAAAGACAATGAAATAATGAGCAACAGTAGCATCCAATTGAAAAGGTTTATCAAAGATTGAACCTAAGGAGTACAAAGGGAGTGGGTCGAAATATTGTAATTGAAGGTGAGGAAAGGCTATCTTAAATGTTGTTGTTGGAATCTCAAAACTTAATTATACCTCACGTCCATGAATGAGGGATGCTCCCAAAGTCAAACAAAAATGCATATACTGCCTCATAGATTCCACTCCCTTGCAACTTGTTCTTTTGTGCTTGTAAAACGTATCTCGCCCAAGCCACACATATTTACAAGTGAACTGTGAATGGTTCCAATGACAAGTCTTGTGGACAATCTAGTATGTTTGGCTTGGCTATCTGACTGGATGATTTTGTCACAAAATGTCACCATTAAATTATGATAATGTTCAGAGTCTATATATTTCCCGTGGTAAAAAGATGTCTTGAGTAATGAATCATGAAGTGCACTTATTATTTAAGGTCTATTTAAATTTATCTCCTTAGATAAACATCAACACTAGGTGTATAAGATCTCATTGTATGAAACAATCTATGGCTGATTACAATAATCCTTCTTTCGGATTGAGTTGATTACCTCCACCGACTTAGGAAACATAACAACTCGGGCTAACAAAACTATAAGCTCTTGATTGGGTTTGTCATTATTCTCTCCACCATTCACTTTAAGTTTAAAGGAATAATTTTTTAACTTCACTATTTGCAGTTACTATATGCTAAGTATTGACCTTCGAACAACTGATCTTAATTGAAAGTTTTCTCTCATCACTATGAAAGGTAATTAACTATAGAGACTTGCACCTATAAAAAATCATAAAATTCTCGTAAAATGAGGGAGAAATCATTTGATAGTGTTTTATCTTCAATATAATCCATCTTTTGAAAAATTGACCCAAAAACATCCAAACTTAGTAGAGCTAGGGCGCGAATGTTTGGATCCCACTAAAACCCTCTATGCTAAAGGCCTCTAACCAAGAGTGGGATGAGATTTTACCATGTGTTTTGGCTGATGATATTTAAAACAAGTATTTGGGCCAAACAAACAGTCTCTCTTATGGGGTCTCCCACACTTATCATAGTTTCTAACATTAGTTAACTTCCAATATTGTTAAGTTTTGATTTCTTCTAATTGGAACTCTCAAATTGGTTGACATGTTTTTTTTTTTTCTATTTTTCAATAATCTTTATGCCTTGGAGTGGCTTGAAGATCTGTTGACCCGTCTGCTGTGACAGACAAAACAAAAACAAAAAAAAATTCAAATCTTACCTACTCCGCCGAAGCCACGATCTCGGCACGACTCGCACAACTCGCACAACGCACGTCGTCGCCCACGTCGCACGATCCCGCCTCAGGACAATCCCATTTGCGTCGTTAAAATGAGCATTCGAGAGCCTCGTTTGCTGCTGGTTCCTCCTCTCCCGAACGCTCTCTTACGCTTCTCATTATAGATTATCATTAATCAATAATTAGCTATAATTAATATTAATTGTAATTAATAATAAAAATGAAATGTTCGTGCCTTCACCAGCCTCGGTCCACAAGCCTCCACCGCCGGTCCCGAAGGTATAATTTCTAGAACCTTTCTCTCTCCCCTACCTCGGCATGCATGTCGAGCCAGTAGACCACATATTCACGCTTTTCTCTAGCGTTGTGGGAAGGGAAACCGGCGCGACACCTACGACGAGATAGGCGAGCGACCCTTGGTTCCAAATCTTGTTCTCGGCGTTCGTGGCGCACCAGAAGATCGCCTATACACGCTTTTCTCTAGCGTGGTGGGATGGAAACCCGGTGCGGTGCCTATGACGAGATCAGGATATTCATAAGTACCCACTCGCAGGGAAATAATTGCTTTTCTTGCAACAGGTACCGAAGATCCATACACACCTTTCTTTGGCATGGTGGGGACAAAGACTTTACACAGCCGTGGTGTCCTCGTAAGAGGGCACCTATCGTACACGCTTTTCTGTAGCGTGGCGGGAGGCCCAGTTTTTCCATAGTTTTCCCCTAAACAGGGGAGATGCCGGGAGGTTGCCGAAATTTCGGGTGAAATATTACTATACTTGGACCTGATTTGAACTCAAAAAGAACAAATATTTGGGTTCGAATGAACAATGACTTGTGGACGAGAACTTGAACTCAAATGATTGATAAAGATCAAATTCAAATAAGATGAAATCAAACTGGAATTGAATTCATATCAAGCAAAATTGTACCTGCAAAGACTCTAGAAAACTTTGAACATACACTCGGGCTCAAATTCAAATATAGTAAGTGTGGAAGGCACTAAAATTGAACAAGATTTGGACTGCAGAGGACTTATACTTGGACTTGCATCCTGGACTCAAATTGAACATTAATGACTTGAGCAATTCTAACTCAAACGAGTACTTGAGTTGGACTACAGAGGACATAGAACTGAGCTTGCACATTAAGCTTATGAACCTGATTTAAATTGGTCCTGAAAGGACTTGAAATTGAGCCTGGTTTGAGCATCATTGCCCTCTCACGTTCGACACCAATCAAACTACAACACCTTTCACGGATGTGTTCAATGAAGCTTACGACGAATGCAAATGCCCGCTAGTGTCAACAATCATTCGGTCGAAAACAAATACGCGTCCATTGCAACTAGAAGGTAGTTGATTAGCAAACTAAGTGCAAATGTCTAAGAAGGTGAAATGACCACAATAAGGTGCAAATCTCCTTACAAACAAATGCCTGTTGATTGAAATAGCAATACGGGAGACCAATAGTGGAGATTCTGCCCTCTACAAGCAAGTTCAAATAAATCAAAGCGACCACCTGAGATTGGTGAAAGATGGATATAATGCATAAACAATGGCTCTCCTACGAACACTACTAGGAGGTCGTAGTGGATACAATGATTTCCCGCAAATATACACATGTCGCTTGTGGATAACAACAGTGGGTATATCGTAGGTACAACAAACCGCTGTGGGCACAAGTATTGATATCACCTAAGACATTGGTGATCAAGATCTTCAAGTATTTCGGGTACAAGGGCGACTCGATGTACAAAAATGTACTCCCTGGCATAATCGAAAAGGAAGTTTGAATAAATTAGAACCAAACTTCCTAGTGTTCCAAAGTTTCTTTCTGACCCTGTACTTAAGAAGAAAATAATGCTTGCATCTACAAATATCAGAGACAATAAGTCTACTACACTAAAGATCTTGAAAGGAGATCTTTTCAAGGCAAAGCAGCGGACTTCAATGTCCAGAAGAAGCCCTTCCCGGTGAATGAGAAAAGGGGAGTCAACATCTAGATGAGGAGATTCCTCATAACATCAAGACCACAACGCCACCGGATCTGCAACACTTATATAAGCAGACAGAAGGTGTCTACAATCTACAATGCATCGTCACCGGATTTGCAACACATATACAAGCAGACAGAAGGCGTTTACAATCTACAACTCAACGCTACCGGATTTGCAACATTCGTACAAGCAGACAGAAGGCGTCCACATACTATAACGTCACGCCACCGAATCTGTAACACTCGTACTAGCGGATAGAAGGCGTCTATAAATACTTTCAAAATACCCCTGCACGTGCACCATAAATTGTATACACATAGGTATACTAAAGGGGTATATAAAAATCACTTATATGGGCTCCGGCGAGCGTGTTATTGGTAGACACGAGATGCCTAGGGATATTGCGCGGGTCAATAAGTGAATTCTAGTTCAAACCTGATCCTTTTATACGGATCAATAGAAGTCGACAGGGTTCGAACCTTCAAACAAATACATGGTTGTGGGGACCGATGTATTTGTTTCAATACATTCACATTAGGCCTTCAAGGCCTACAATCAAAAGAATTCACTAACCAAAAGGCACGAGGCCTACGAAACACGATCCTCCTAAGCATGTAAATAGGAGTAGACAAGGTTCAAACCATCGAATAAATATGCGGTCACGAAGTCGACAAGAATATTTATCTTATACATTCATATTAGGCCTTCAAGGCCTTCAACAAAGAAAATTCACAAATAAGGGCACAAAGCCTACAAGAAACCCGATCCTCGGTCAATAGTTCGGCCGAGTCGACAGGGTTCAATCAACAAAAGGGAAATGACCCCATGCATACCCCGATGATGGCCGCGTTGATTGAAGATCTCAACCGGAGGGGTTCATAAATAATTTCAAAATGTCACTCAAATACCTACTAAATTCAATGTCCCAAAAATCCCAAAATCCCAAAAATATTTAAAATTGAAATCCAACCATCAATAACTTAAAGCAAAATTTATCCACCCTCCGCAACAATTTGCCGGGGTGGACAAATCAAAAACTACTTCAGCTCACAAAAGAGCTAAATGCCCAGTCGAAAATATCACTAGGATCCATTCTCAAACAATCTTCTGCCAGTAAGGACGTGGTACGTGTCCTCTAACCAGCGGTTTTGCCGTCAAATGGCACCGCAGGATAAACGGTTATGACTCGGGGCCCTCTGAACCGAGTGATTTTATCGCCAAATGGCACCACGAAATACCGGTTATGCCAATACGCTCATTATTGGCATCAAACCCTTGAGATATATATCAATAGGATATGATTGATAGGGCATAAAGCCCTCTGTTAGCTAAGGTGGATTTAAATTTGTCCCCTTAGAAGGTCCCCTTGGACGAAGCAACCCATGGCTGTCGACAAGGATCCTTCTGTCAGGTTGGGTCGACTACCTTCTTTGACTAAGTAGACCAGGGACCATGATGGCCCGGGACGACGGAACCATGGGATCTTGATCGGGTCTATCATCTATTCCCCCCACCATCCGCTTCAAGTGAAAGATAGTGAAACTTCTATTTTAAATATCAAATTCCCAAACTTTCCAAATCAAATGCCTATTGCTGCTACTATATGCCAGATAACACGTATATCTACGTATCTAATTGATGACTAGCCTTAATCGAAAGTTCTCTCTTGTGATCTGGAGGGATAATTAAATATAGGGGCTTGCGCCTATAGGAAACCAGAACTCAGACATAAAGTCCTCACAAAATGAGGGCGAAATCTCTGGGTAGTTTCTTATCACAAACACATCTGCCTTCCAAAATTTACCTCGGAACTTATCCGTTAAAACTCCCTCACCGAAAAGAAAAAGCAAAACAATCAGTGTGCGACGGGGAGGCCGGGGCCGAATTTTCGGAGCCCACAAGATCCATCTCCACTTTTCAAGCTTTTTCACCAACACATAATATAGATTCTTAAGAAAATTAGGAGCTGTCTTTTTACGTCCCTTAATCTATATAAGTATTGATGATACTTTTCGTTTTTCATTGATAATTAATATGGTGCATAACTTGAAAGCATTATAAACTATACTTTCTACTGCATGATGAAACAATCTTGTTGCACTAACTTGATATATTTGTCTTGCATTTATCTAATGTAGAAAAAGACATAAATTACTCCCAAAACGTCTTTACAAATTTATCCCATTTGATTGAATAGTTCTGTCAACAACCAAATTTATCTTGTAGTTAACCTCTCCACCATCTTTTTGCTCATCATCCAGTGCAAATGTGGCAAGTGGACCCTTCTTTCATGGGGCAGAGCATATGATCAGTTACCTTCTCAATACTCATTAGTTTTGAGCTTCAATAGGTCCTTTAGCTCTAGTAAAAAGAGGTGATCTTATATCTTGAAATAATTTCAAATATTTATTCAATGTAGTACTTTCTCTTCTAGTAGTTTTTTATTCATAATTTTGTTTAAGTTGTGTTACCATCGCTATGATTTGAATAAAAGCACTAGTAGTAATACTAGTCTCTTTTTATTGAGCATGATTGTTTGCTCCTAGAACCTTTAGAGCCTGCAACCTATCTACCCCTGCATTGGTTGTATTTTCATCAATACTCTCCTTATCAAAATCCTTGTATGTTGTACACAAACTCTCTATTACCCATCTAGTTTAGGGGATTATCCTGAAAAATGTTTATCAACTATTGGGTAGAGGGTAGGGGCATAAGTGAGCCGTGCCGAACTTGATCTTGAGATCAACTCATTAACGAGCTCACGAGCCGAGCTTATCAGTTTCGAGCTCAAGCTTGAGTAGAATTTCGAGCTCGAGTTAGATCTTGGGTAATGCTCGGCTCGAGTACTTGTCGGGCGGCTCTTTTGCTTGTGCAAAGGCGTAAGTACGGGACAATGCGTACTGCGAAAGTGCGGGCGAAGGCAAAAGCGCAGGCGGGAGAAACCTGACCACAAATGCGCTGTGCGCAGGCAAAGACGGACTGTGGAAGGCTCCGGAGCTTCTCACAAGCTCGTTTTCAGTGGCATGAGCCGAGCTCAAGCTCGCCTTTTGAGCTCGACTTGAGTTTGAGCTCAGGATTTTGCTCGCGAGTCGAGCTCGGGTTAGGCTTGACTTGAGCTCGACTCGACTCATTTGCACCCCTAATAGAGGGAGCTTATATAAACAACTCGGTGGGATACTTACAATTTTAAGCTAAGTATATCAACAAAAGAGAATAATATGTGTGCTAATCATTATAAATAACACTTGCCTTTTAAGATTATTACACTTTTAATCATAAACTTATGAATTTTCAGATATGGAAAAGAAAACACGTCATTCAATTGTCCATCAATAACATGAGTTCTAGAAAGCAACGTATCAAATTATAACTTAGCTTATAATACACTCATCATAAGAGCACAGCCTAAAATATACAACTTGAGGCACATTCATATCAATACCCTTATTCAAATATATCCCTACACTGAATTGAGAGAGATAATAACCTTAACGTGAGGGTTGAAGCATCTTGGGTTAATACCATAAGGGTTGAACCCCATCATTCAATATGCAGTGCAAACATTCATTTATAGCATATTCTTTGCATTCAATGTCATACATTTATTTTTAATGATAACTTTTGCAAGCATTATGTGGGATGCTCATTGGTATTTGGAATAACATTAATTTTAAATAACATTCATTAACAATATGCAGATCATGTGTACGGGAAAAGGTAAAATCATTTTAGACAATTTTAATCTTGATTTAATGACATCATCAAATACATAAAAAGATGCCATAGCATTAAATTGGGAACTAGACTGCCGCTGCTATCCGGTCATGATAAAGATGGATATATTTGCTCTTATGTAATTTCAGCATTCTGTTTAGTGTCATTCTTTCATTGATACAATTTTTGTTGATTACGCAGGAGAAGGATAATGTACTACTACATGGAAGCTTTTAAGAAGGTCGACATCATTGTAACCCCAACTACAGGGTATACTTTACCTTTTTTAGCTTGCAATTTGTTTACTCTGAAGCATTTCAACATTCATGAGTTAATATCCATGGCAAGGTTCGCTGTTCTTCATTTATGCATTTATATGTGCATGTAAAGAGCATTGGATGTTAATGGTTCTGATTTCTTGGTTAATGATAAATGGACCAGCCAAAAATTTGCGAATATGTGCTCATGAACAGTGCATATACAATAGTTGTGTATCATGCAAAGGGACTTACTTCCGCAGTCTTCCAATTCCTCCAAACGCAAGAAAATCATTGAAGTAATTATTGCCTAATGGGGTACGCTTAGGGCATCTTGTCTGAACCAAATTTCTAGCACCTTTCATTTGTTTTTCTTACCAAACAAAAAATCTTCCAATATTTTATCCTTTAAAGAGCCTAATACAGATTTTTTCCTAGAAGATATAATGCTATCATACGCTATGATACTACTTTTTTTAAAGAAAAATTCTGTACCGAGCAATGAAAAGAGGACAGCATTCAATTGCAAAGAATTGCTAGATGAATGAGAAAGAACAAAAAACATTATATGGTAGCAACAAATTGAGAGATAAACTGCTGAAAGAGTAGAACCTCAGGAGACTCATTTAAAATGTTTTTCTTGAAGTAAGAAGAGCCTTAGAGAGAAAATATATATTTTCTTTCTATTCCTTCTCCTGGCAACGAGGATCTGAAACCTATTGTCTACTTCTTTTATATTGGAAATGTTAACATCATTTTTATTACATTGCAAAACTAAATCATCAATATCACAAACAACAGGATGATCCGAAGGAACAAATACAACAGGGTACAGCATCAATTTTTTTCTGAAACTCTAGCAACACGTGGCTTGGATAGTCTAGCTATAACAGCATCTACTAGGGTTATCAAAATTAAATCCATGAGAGTATAATGTTGATTCATGAAAAAAATAAACATATAACCAAGCATATAGGGGTTATATGTGGCTCTTCAAATGGGTCAAAGTGAAGAGACCACTTCAACATGGGCATTGAAAGCCCATTCATATAGCAGGTTCTACGCAAAAAAAGTTTGGAATAACCAACTTCCAAGGATAACTTGAGGAGCACATCGTGATGGTTAATAAGACCATTATATTTGGTTGGTTGTTCAAGAGTAAATTTTCCGGCTGATGAGAAAGAAATGTGATACGCTTTGGAGATAAAAACAGCAAACAAATAATGGAAAACTATAGAAATACTAATATCAATGGCTGATTTTGGATTATAAGTTTAATACAAAAAATAAAATACATGTGATCTACAATTTGATAGGCATATCGACTCTCCTAAACAATCTAGACGCTGCTAGGAAGTCCTAACGAAAAGAAAACTACAACAAAGCTCAAGTAAAATTTTCCATACAAAATATAACATAAACTCTACTACTTATAACAAACAATAAACAATAAATTTCAAAATAGCCCTCTTTAATTCCCTCCCAGATCAGCCCTCAAATTTGCCCTCTTCAATTAGGAAACATCTCCTAATTAATCCCCTCCAAATCAGCCCACTTCAATTATAAAATATTTCATAATTAATCTTCTTCAAATCAGCCTTATTTCCTTATAAATTTTTCTCTTCTATTTAAATTCAAATAGAAGATCTTTCACTAATTAATTTCCTCCTTAATTATCCTCATAACATAATAAATTATTTCTTTGCTGGGACACACAAGAAGGGCCAAAATCTCCCTGGATTTGGTTCCAGGTTCCCCTACCGCCTCCCCCCTCCCCGCCTACTGGCCAAGTCGGTCTAGCCTCACTTTACCTACAGCCATAACAATGCTCCTCCCCAAAGATGCACCTTGTCAACGTGGAAGGATGGGACGTTGTTCATGACTTTCTTCAGTTGCTTAATTAGTGGCCATGCTATTGTCTACTTGAACCAAACTAGAGCTTTCCCCTCCAGACATAGCCCTGCAGTCGTAAACTTCTCCTCATTCAATCCATTCATCATGAAATACATCTCCAACCAATATACCTACCCGTAGGCATCCTCCCCTTCAAATATTGGCATCCACAACTTCCTCACCCTAGGAAAAATATTTGGCCAAAATGCTTGTCATTCAGTTTGTGACTACATTTACAAATCTCTCATTGATTATTAAAAAAAAAATAGAAAAGGGTGACCAATATATCTACCATAATGGCATCTTCTTCATCTGACAGCATCACTGCGCCTGAAATATCCTCAACCGCTCTTAAAAATGGGGAGTCCAACATTGAGGTCACAGGTAAGTACATCAATTATTTAAATCTCTCTATTTTATCTACTTTGTCAGTAGTCTCAGTGAATATATCCTATTAGTTTCACCTATCTCATGTTTGAACAGTATGATTATTATTATTATTTCTTTTTATTCTCAGTTTACAAATTGATGAATCGAGTCATGCTAATAATGCCATGAATTGTTTTATATGAGCTTTGTTATTATGCTACAAACCTGAATCTATACACATATTTAGCATGTTAAATTCAATTGATGGTGAAATGCTGAGCTGGCCAATATTAAGATTCAGTAGCTTTACATTTTATTTGGAATGACCAATGGGATGCTCGAACTAAGGACTTTCCTCTGCTCCCCAACCAATTGCTTTCCTGCTGTAAACTTGAATTCTTCCCAGCTTATGGAGCTCTTGGTAATGCTGAATCTGGGGGGGGGGGATGTTCATTTGCTGCTGGGTCACCTCATTTTAGTTGAGAAACAAGGCCATTTGGGCCTTGATTAGAGAGTTTAGGTGTTTATGAACTCTCCTGTGACTCATCAAATCATAGATGGGGTTATCATCCAATTTCGAGATTGTCTGAGCATTGGTCTAATTGAACCAAGTAAAATCTGGCATAGTTTCACTTCTGAATTGTCTTGGGATGTGTAATTTGCATTAAAGTTTGTGCTTAGTTAAATAGAGTTTTTTCTTACAATCGTAACAAGGTTCAATTCCCTTAAATTACTACTGATTAAAGGAGACCATTTATCCCAGTGAAATGTTAAGGTGACCAATTGATTGAAATAATCATGATTGAGTGAAGCTTGGGCAAAATTAAATTGTTTGATTCAACAAATTTGATCTAGTTTACATGAAATTAACTCTGTTGCTCTAAACCGAACTAGTTCGGTCCCAATCCAATTCAAATCACCCAACTTGAGCTGAAAAATCTTTTATGATGCTTGTCTGTACCGAATAATAAGCTTCTTTTAATCTGGCTTGTATTGAAGTTAAAAAATATATAAAATTGCTTTGAAAAATGTGCTAAGCTACTCGCGCCTGATGAAACTTTTACTATTGCATTGGACGTGATAAAGAGGATGTTCTAACATCTTTGCTATGGCAAAAGAATGCTATGATATCATACTTAATCTTGCCAGGCATTTGAAATTCATTCTAGGCACATAAAGGAATTAAAAAGTTACTAATAAAATGCTGCATTAAATTTGAGCTAAAATACACGACATCTAAAAATTTGCTTGAAGTTATCTTAGGTCTCTCAATGCAAAAGATTAAAAGGGCTTACCCAGATATGGAGTTCCGACTAATATAAAGTCAAGGGAGGGGTTTTTGTTTTAGGTCGAATCATCTCATTTCGTGTAAGGGGTTGTTTCATTGGCTATAAAAGGAATGCAGTGTAAAATGAATACAATATAAAATGAATTATTTGGAGTTGTTTGGATGAGTGTAAACTAAATCCAAATGAATGAATTTTTTTTGTTTGGTTTTGAGTAAAATGAATGTAGTGTAATATTTAAAGATGGTAGCGACTGACGACGGTGGCTGTGGCGGGTCTAGGGCTAAACCGAGCAAGAGGAAACTCACTTCTTGAGTGCATTTAGTATGTTCAGGTGGAGTCGAATGGCCTGGGAAGGAGATCTGTGTGCCAAGTGCTGAGCTGCTTGAGATGTCCTTTTCTGCTAGTGTCCTTCCAAATAGAGGGTGAGTAAGCTTCTGTTTTCTATCTATCAAGTAGAGAGACGCGAACTAGGTGGTGTTGTGAAGGCTTTTGGAAGGTGACGATCTGCTATAGGAACACTTTCTTCGTCTTACACTGACAACAAAACAACAACCATGAGCGGTCTAAATAGCGGAGGCGAGATCGAAAAGCACTTTGACGATAAGTTTGGGCTTTCTCCTCCCTCCATCTCGCTTTTGCAAGGCTAGAGCATATCGGCTTGCACTGTGGCTTGCTTCGGTGAAGTAAATCTCAAAAAAACTTGGGAAACACCTAGGTCTCCAAGCCTTATGGATATGTGTATGACGCTCCAAAACCCTTAGGTTACTAGAACCGCTGCATTTGATTTTCTAAACCCCAAAAATAACGCATATGTTCACTGTCCATTCCGCAAACCAGTGAAAATTTGGTGATTTTTCAGAGGTTGCTCTCATGTGAGAACCCGTAGGGGATGGCGATGTGCTTAGGTTCGTTGGATTAGTATCCAACACCTCCGAAATACATGTATTAACATTCATGTTGCTTCCCTATCTGTCGCCTATAACTAACCATTGGCTAGGGTTGTCATTTTCTCCTAAATCAAATGTCCATGCATATGTTTTCAAGTGTTACAAATTGCACTCATTCTCAATCCAATGCTCAAATCAATGTTCTAATAAGCATTAGTCTGCCTTCCCTTCCTAACATAAGTCCGTTGTTGTCAATTTCTCCCCCTCCATCAGTCCATTGAGGGTGAAATATCTCTCCATTTTGTAGATCCATCTGCGTGCATCCTCCCCTTCAAAAATGGGTATCTTCAGCTTCCTCGCCTTCGGAACTCCCCCATTTCCCCGTATTAGTCCATAATTTTTCCTTTCCCAAGTGCTTGGCTCCTCCCAAGTCTTCCGATCTTTCCTTCCACGCTCATACCCAAACCCCTCTTCACTTTCTCCCCTTTTTTCTTCAAAATCAGCACCCACCCTTCCTACCATAATATCCTTCTTCTCTCTCAACCAGCACCCCTTGGTTCATACCCCCCATAACCACGCCTCATTTCATACCTTCCACCAATATCCTCAAGGATCTCCACATCTTCTTCCCTCCTACGAATTTCAGAATTTGTATTTCTTTCTCCCAGACCCTTTGCCTCCGATGCCGCCGTTTGATTTTGATTTTCCAATATCTTCTTCCCATCTCATGAAGATCTAAAACCTTGCCTTCTAGTGATGAAATTTGGTCCTCCACCGTTGTTTTTATTTGGCTCATCTCCCCTTCTAGTCTTTCTTCCAGCGCATCCACTTTCTTGGCCGCCATCAATCCCCGGATTTTTGTAGATTCAAAAATTGTATCTTGATCCCAAAAATCAGCAACTTTCCCCTTCACGGGCCAAAAAACAGCAACTGAAATTCACAAAAACAGCCCACAAACATTCTCAAAATTTGCTTTGATACCAATTTGTTAGCATATACTTGAAGATCTCAAGTAAACCCTAATAAGAGACACAAAAAACAGTGAGAATACTCAACAAGTAGAGGAAGAATCAGAGAAAAACAGCCCACTTTGTCAAAAAAAATCAACTAACGGAAGAAAAACAAACAAGATACAAGTGATCCTCAATTCGAGAGGAGGATCGATCTCTCTCAATCTCTAGACAAAGCTAGAGCCCAAACACTAAGAACAAGAGACTCCAAATCAGCCACAAATCAAAGCATAACCCCTAACCCTAATCCATCCTTCCTACTTAAAGCATGTAGTTAATCAATTAAGCCCAAATTACATGTTTTACCTTGCTGCCCCCTCCTTTGGCTCCAAAACATGTGAATGAATTAGTGGGCCCCATCTCCCTGTCCCTCTCTCCTACCGCCCGCCTCCTATACACTTGAGCCGGTCCTTGGCAAGGGGCCAGTCCAGGGGCCAGCTGAACCAGTCTAACATATACATAATGTCATAATTACATGCTTATAATAAACTTTCTAATTAATATGAGTATTGTATTTTCACTAAATCTTTAGTCATTTAAACCTAATTTAAGTAGTTAAGTGCTCCTTAGTAGTTTAGGAGTTTTCTTTAGTAAGAATTATTAGTCTTAATGATTTTTATTAGTTAAATGTTTATATTGCTTAATTTCTCAATTAAACACCTTCAATTTTGTAATTTTTTTATTTTTATTTATTTCAATCTGTAATTTTAGCAATTAATAAAAAAAAATCTCAAATGCAAATAGTAAAGCATAAGGAGCAAGTATAGGCTTTAGTATAAAATAAAGGGTACACTAACATTCATTTCACTCAAAGCAATACATCAAAAACATGAAACTCTAACAAAACACATGAAACAAAAATAAATAACAAAATAATAACATAACAACAATAAAATAAAAAGCAATCCTTTCACTCCTCTTCCTCTGCTGGCTATTGGTAGTGGTGGTGGGGGTGGTGCTGGCTGCCACAAGTAGGCCTTGTAAGTCAAGGCTGTTTGGGATAGGGGCTGATCAAGACCCTGGAACAATTGGCAGTTTTTGAACATTCCAACGAACGCTTCATTGAACTTAGAAGCATATTGATACTATCATTTTTGCATGTCTATCACATAGTCTACTTTGTGGCTCATTCTTTGTTTCCATTGCCTATGCCCCCCTCAAAGTAAGTATGCATATGAGCAACTTGCTCCCTGAGGTCAACAGCCTGATCTCATAGGGTCCTAGGGGCTCTGAACTTGGGTTGACTTACTGGATTGGCTGGGTTGACTGGGCTGACTAGATTGACTAGGTTCATCCCCTTCTTTCCTAGTGGTAGTCTTAAATTGTTCAATTTTGGCTTTGGTGATAGAAGAAATAGGGAAGAGTTGTTATTCCTTGAACTTACCTAAGACACTACCAAGCAAACACAAAGCATAAATAAGAGAAGGGTGATCATAACCCACAGAAGTAGATCCACGAATCATGTACAGGAGGGAATGATTGATAATTTTTCCTATGTCCATAGAGTGGCCAACTTGAATAGAATAACTCAAAAGTGCTCGATCATCGGTCACTTTGCTAATATTGGTGTGTAGTATAAATCAAGCAGAAATAAGCAAATGACAAGCTTTTGACACTCTACTGAGTGTCGATGCATGAAAATTAACTATGTTCCCTCCCTCACTTTTTACTCAACTCAAAAGCGGGGTCCAACCAATACTCTAATATTTTTTTATGGGTCTGCAGGAGTGTTAATAAGGGCAGTATAGTCATCAAATTCTAGTTTGGGGGTCTCATACACTCTATTGATAGTCACACTATCAAATGCTACCCACTTCCGCCTAACAAATGCCCTGTTATCTTGGGGTTCCCTTTCGATAGCATAGAACTCCTGGACAATAGAAACTATACATGTAGCAGGCTCAACAAAAAAGTTTTCCCACCCCCTATTTACTATCATCATTTCTACCACTCCTTAGAATTTCTAAAACCTTGCGTAGGGATAAGTTGCTTGTGTACAATAGAATTGTTGTACCTTTCTTCAGCAGTGGAGCTCACTAACCTATTTTTTGTCGTGGGAGTCATCTTTCTAACTGTGATTTTAGGAGCCATTGCTACTTGAAGGAACGAATTCACAAGAAACATAAAGCTAAGAGGGCAAGGAATGTAAAGAGTAGTGTGAAATGAGGAAATCGACCATCCTTTCCTATATAAGTGTATGGTGCCACTGCACTGAGTGTGGGAGTGTTGCGATGCTCGGCCAATCAAAGGAAGGATGAGCGTTGTAGTGGTGTGGTCAGATGGCGCTGTGACGCTACACATTTGAACTTGAAACAAAAAGATTCTGACCAATCCACCAATGCAGCATTTGACATATGTCAGTGCCGCGGTGTACAAAATGACCTCCACTGAAACGCAACAGTTAAATAATTGATTTGATTAGGCATAGTGGAGTTAGTGTGGCGCATCGACCCTAAAATGAATTTGACAAAATTCTAGAGAGCATAATCGTAGCGCCATGTTAGACCTGTCCTCCCTGGACCGGTCCAGCCGGCCCAATCCAGTGGGCCTGTTCATTTTTACCGAAGGAGGGGGCGGGCGGAACAGGAGGCG
>NW_021320100.1:2073605-2110053 GCF_001605985.2 Dendrobium catenatum
CAACTAAGTACAAAACTCCAAACATAACTAAACAGCAAAAACTCGAACAAACTCGAGCAAACTCCCAACTAGTGCAGGCTCCAATACCTGCAAGTAAAAAAATAAATGCATTTAGGAACTACTAAAATAACAATGTTTAAGTTAATGAAAGGTACTGTAGCAAAAACAATAGTGATAGAAAGAACAAAAAGTAATAATACTGAAACTAAAATAATAATGCTGAAGCAAAAATGAAATGTGTTGGGGCAGAAAAAAAGTGTAAAAATCAAGTTAACTGTTTTTAAATCTACCCTAAAGCTCTAAACTAATCTAATAGGCTACTTCTAAATGACACAGTAAGACATTTCTGAACTAATTCATTAGGAGAAACTTCTAAGTGAAGTAATAAACTCTAAATTAAATTCTCAGGCGACTTGTACTAGAAGCATTTAAACCTATACCAACCAATTTATTAGGGAGCTTCTAAGTGAAGTAACAAACCCTAAATTAATCAAAACAAGCAACTTCTAATTGAAGCCGTAAGCCCTGTTCTAAACTAAATCTATAGGTAACTTTTAAATTGAAACAATAAGCTCTAACCTAAGTCAAATAAATATGCAACTTCTAAGTGAAGCCATAATTCCTACCCTCAACAAAATCTATAGACAACTTCTAAATTGAAGCAATAAGCCCAATCATAAGTCGAATAATCGGGCAACTCCTAAGCAAAGTCATAAACCCCATCCTAAATAATTTAACGGGTAACTCCTAAGCGGAGTTGTAATCTCCATTCTAAATGAATTAAACAGGAAACTCCTAAGCGGAGCTATAAGTCCTATCCTAAATAAATTAACGGGCAACTCCTAAGTGGAGTCGTAAGCCCCATCACAACTCAAATTAATGGGTAACTCCTAAGTGGAGCTATAAGCTCCACCCTAAATAAATCTAACTGGCCGCTCCTAAAAAGAGTCGTAAGGCCCAAACTAAACAAACCAAAAATATCAGACCACTCCTAAAAGGAGCAATTAGCCCCAAACTCAAATTCCAACATACCAAAATCAACAATAAACCACCTCAGTCTACTTAGGATTCCTGAGAGGAGGCAACATGGCTGCTAATCAGATTTCCTTGATACTACAACCAATGGTTCATTAGCATTGATGGGCAGAGATCTATGGTTTCCTCGGGATTACGGGACTATGGGATCTTGATTGGGTCTACCTCTATTCCATAGAAACGAGACTATTAAACCTAAAATTCTAGAGCTATGCTAGCTAAAGTGATTCATCCTTAATCGAGAGTGCTCTCCTAAGAAGCGAGAGGGGTAATTAACTATGAGGTCTTGCACTTATAGGAAGTAAGGACCCCAACATAAATAAACCCCCGATATGGACATCGGTGGGAAATCTAGTTAATTAAAAAAGCAATCTACCTTAAGAAAAACGGAACCCTAAGTCTGGAAGGCGGGATTCATGCCTAGAGCCATTTTTCTTGAGCGAACACTGGGATTCCCCAGACATTTTAGGATAGTGTGATGCTTTCTTTTTCCTACGAGTGATTCAAAGAGCTGTGCAAGTAAGCTGGAAACCATCATGCATTATAACTGCACCCCTACTGTTTAACCACCCCCTTCCTACTCCCTTCCACACGTTTCAGCAATTGTTTTCTCTTCACCGACAGCCTACAATATCGCCTAGCCCTTCCAAAATATAGTAATTTAGTTCCTTCTGCCTAAGTCTGTCCGTGGAAACTTAATGCTTGGAAAGGAAAGCTTCATGTTATAGCCGTTACTAATGATAATAAAAAACTAAAATTTCACCTTAATAAACCATGAACTTTTGTCCTATGGTATTTTGACACACTTTATTATTCCAGCCCTCTGAGTATCAATGATTAAATTGCAGCAGAAGTATTGTTTTCCTAGGTCTTGATCGGGTGTCTTTTAGTTCTTGAACGTTAATCAAAGTAATTCTCTATGCCTATTGGATATGACGAGCCTAGAACAGTAAAATCTTATTATTTAAGCAGATATCTGTGGAGACTCTTTTGTGTTTCAGCTATCCTCAAATTTTAGTATTATATCATGATATTTAAATTTTTAGCCGATTGGAAGGAAAATTAAATGTCATGCTGTATTATGATGGAAGGAAAAGTAAAATTTATGTGCTTTGTGATTCTGTATTAATATATGCAGTAAAAAGGGGATTTGTTTTATAGGTTATCTCATGCGATTTGTTCTAGTAGGGAATCTCCTTGGACTTCCTGCTATATCCATTCCTGTAAGTCACAATCTTATCAAATCACTTAACTCTTCTTTGATATTCGAACTTAAATTGGTAACCATGTCTAACATAAAAAAAAAATGAAAATTTGATATTTGTAATCTCCTTGAACTTAATTTTTTTTTCTGCGGTTCCATATTTCTCCTTGGAATGCATGTCATAACTTATGTGATACATTTAATTGTATGGATGAAGAGCATCTCCAAAAGAAAATTATAATTTGATGCTTCATCATGTACTTGAAACACTTGCGTTATTGAAGTTTCTGGTGTATTTAATCCTATAATTATTTTTTGCGTCTTAAACAATTTTCATGAATTTGAATAGCTATCATTTGAACACTGACCAACTGAGAAGGGGATGCAATAAAATGTGTGTTCTGGCCTAAGGGTACATTACCTCTCCTGAATGGACTCGTAGTCTTACATGTAGTTACATTAGAATGATCTAATTATGAGATTGATCTTGAGAAATAGCATACTCCGCCCAATTAAATCTTGCATTTTTTTTATTATTTAAAATAGTGGTATAAACAAGTTAAAAAAATTTTAAGATCGTTTGATTATTAATCATATAAATCAATTTTTCTCAATGGATAGTTTATATTACATGAAAAAATAGTTATGATTTCAAAGTTGAGTCTTTCAAATGATTTGGACTCAAATACATGTGTTGTTGATGATATATGGCATGTATTGGATAGTTTTAATTTGTTATACATAGGTAAAATAAGACTTTTACAAGGTTTTTATATGCCGTCCAATCATCTTTCTATTTTCTCGTGCTTGATGGGTGATTGAATCATTATAGAAATGAATGAAAGTAGGCCACATGTAATTCTTCTATTGTAGATCATAATTAATGGTGTGATCTTGTGTTTGAAGATTATATAAGACAAAAAATTTGAAATAGACTTTTGGTCCTTGAGATGGACTTTTACCACAATTTTGATTTTGCATATATGGTTGTCTATAATTTTTAAACTTAATAGCACACCATTGATTGTCATCTTCAACATTAAAACTACTTCAGAAAAAAAAAAAAAAAAAAAAACCTCATGGTCAATATGGACCAAGTTTCACCAATTTTTTGATAATTTAACTTCTCATCAAGCATGTAGAAAAATAAGAATAATTGGACGAAATATAAAAGTCTCTTAAAGTCTAGTTTAATTTATGTATTTCACCTATCAAATTATCAAATATATTCTAAATATCATAAATGTCTCATGTATTTAATGCCTAGCAATTTTAAAGTCTCTATAATTTAAAATCACTTTTTTTTCTTGAAGTTAGAGAAAAATAAATTTGAAGCATCCTATCAATTATTAAACAATCTTTTTAAGGACGATCGAATGACATATGGAGCCATTTTAAAATTTTAGTTGTACCCATATATATCACTGATCAAAATCATTAAACAATATCACCGACAACCTATTTTTGTTTATTGCAAGCCATTTCATAGCCTCAACACTTAGAAATAATTATCATTATTTTATGCAACAACAACAACAATATCAAGCCTTTATCCTAATATGTGGGGTCAGCTACATGAATCTTTTTTGTTTCTATTGTATCATGTTAAGAGTTAAATCCTCATTTAAATCTAATAAAGAAATATCATTTCTAATATTTTTTAACCAAGTCTTTTTAGGTCTAACTCTACCTTTCTTAACATAAGTCAAATCTAATGCATCTACTTTCCTAACCGGGTCATCGGAAGGCTGTCATTTATGTGACCAAACCATTTAAGGCTACTCTCTCTAATCTTATCTTCCACTAGAGCTACTTCAACTTTTTCAAGTATATGCTCATTTTGTATTATGTCTCTAAGAGTAAAGACACTCATCCACCTGAGCATCCTCATCTTTGCAACACTTAACTTAATATTATGCTTCTCTTTTAATGGCCAACATTATGCTCCATAAAGCATTGCAGGTCTAACCACCATATTATAGAATTTTCTCTTAAGTTTGAGGGGAACTTTTCTATCACACAATAAGCTCGATGCATTCCTCCACTTCAACCATCCAACTTGAATTCTACTAATAATATCCCCATCTATTTCACATCACTATGAATAATAGATCCAAGATATCTAAAACGTGTACTCTTATTAATAACGTGATCGCCCAAAGTCACAATCCCCCCACTAGATCTTCTATTACTAAAATTACACTCCATATATTCAATTTTATATGTACTCAAACAAAAGTCTTTAGACTCTAAGGATGACCTCCATAATTCAAGTTTACCTTCATCTCTCTCTCTAGTCTTATCAATAAGGAGAATATCATCAGTAAAAGGCATACACCATGGTACAACCTCTTGCAAATGTCTAGTGAGAACTTCCATGACTAAAGCAAAAAGATATGGCTTAAGGCTGATCCTTGCTGTAATCCATCTGAAATAGGAAAATACTTGGTCAAATCACCTTATGTTTGAACACAAGTATCACCTCCTGCATACATATCCTTAATGACTTGAATATAAGCATTATTAACCCCTTTTTTTCTAGAACTCTCCATAGCACTTCTCTTGAAACTTTGCCATAAGCTTTCTCTAAATCAATAAATATCATATGTAGATCCTTTTTATTCTCTCTATACTTCTCCATCAAACCTCTCAGTAAATGTATAGCTTCCATTGTAGACCTACCCGGCATGAATCCAAATTGATTTTGAGAAACATTAGTATCACTCCGCAACCTATGCTCCATATCCATAATTTTAAAGTATGACACATTAACTTAATTCCTCATTATTTTATGCAATTGAAGAAAAAAAAAATGATGCATCTGATTCGTGATTAAATGATCTTTTAAAATATTGAAATTGTATATTTCACTAGTTTTTGAGATATTGAAGAGAATGAACATGCATTCAAAGGTAAACATCAAAATCTAATGGGAGAAAAGTTTATCCCTACATTTTTATATTATTATTGTAAATTGTTAGCATCCCGATAATTTATCACTTGACTGTGTATTGATTCTTAGTTGGGCTGAAATTTTGAGCAAGGAAAATTGCTTATTATGTCCGGTTAGGTGTGATTCTAGTTTCAATAAGAAGCCCGTTTTTGTTGAAGTGCAAAACCTCCTATCAATAGCAATCAGTAGTAATTTCTCCAATAATAAAACTACAACTAAATCATCAAGATTTTGAACTTTCAGCATTAGAGTTAAGAAGAATAAACATGCTTTAGTTCATTTTTCAGGGTTCCTTTAACTCACTCTATTCCATTTGACCTGTTAGAATCACTTGCAGGTCTATTTTCAGCAAATATGACCTGGTAGTTGCTTACATGTTTGCTTTCAGAAAATGAAATCATGAATTTTTGTAAAAGTTTGCTCGGTAGTTAATATCTTAATTAATCATTCAGATTGGTCATGATAAAGAAGGACTTCCTATTGGCCTGCAATTAATTGGTCGTCCATGGGGAGAGGCTACAATTTTACGTGTGGCTTCAGCTGTAGAGGTAAAATTGCTGCTCTTACATTGTGCAATACTGCTTTCCTCTAAACATTTTCCTATCCCCTTTTTTTTTTTTTTGTAAGTGCTTGTTGGGAGGATGATATTGGCTTCTTCAAATAGAAATGCTGCTAATTTTGGCTCTAATTAACTTTCATTTAGGCTCCTACAACAGAATAAGAGAGTAATTGTAGCAACAATTATGTCTTCTTCTCCATTTTCAAATTCTCATATATATATAGACAAAGTGATTGCATTCTCTAACGGCTATTAAGATAGACAAAATAATCTATTTATTCTTATCTCCTACTTTGTATAATGTGATTTCTCATTATAACCTTTTTAAATTTTAGCGCTTATTCTATATCTATGCTTCCCTACATTTAAGTGGATATTATCAAATCACATAAATTTTGTGCTTGCATGTATTTATGAATTTCTTGAATTTTATTTATCAACTTATTGTTTTTACTCATCATTATTATCCTAACAATTTCTCTTTTTTATTTTTGGGTTTTTTTGCAGGAAATTTGTTATAATTCGAGGAAGAGACCTTCCACATTTTATGATGTTTTGAAGATGAAATAATTCAGCCATTTATGCTCTGCTCTGCGGCACTGGGGGATCAAGTTCATCGACTCATCCAGTTAGTTCTTTCCTGGATCAACAAATATTATGTGTTACATATGAATGCTTATTTGCTCTATAAAATTGAAGGTCAAACTCTAGACTCCTTATCTATTTAAATAAGTTGTCTCAAACATTTGCCAGAGATAATGTAATAAAATCTATCAGATGACCTATGATTGACTTATGCCTACTTATCTCTTGTTTAACGTTAGAAGAGAAACTCTAAAATTGTTTATTTCTTCAGACGTTTAGCAGAATCAACTCTTTTTTATCTGCTTTTCAAACAACGATTAAGGCTTCGTTTGGGACGGCTTTCTTAATGCTTTTTAAAGTATTTTTTTAGTATAAAAATTAATATTTATGTACTAAAAAACTGATTTAAGAAGCAGTAAGAGAGCGGTCTCAAATGAAGTCTAAGGCTTCGTTTGGGACGGTTTTTTTACTGCTTAAAATAGTTTTTTAAGAAGCAGCAAGAATGCCGTCTCAAACGAAGCCTAATTCTTGTAGTAATCACGTGGAATTAATTTCTGTGTTGCTTATCAGCAGCAAGTGTAACTTTCTAGGGTACCGTTTGGGATGGCTTTTTTAGTGCTTCTTAAAACAACTTTTTAGTTAAAAAATTTAAATTTTTGCATTAAAAAATTACTATAAGAAGCAATAAGAAAGCCGTCCCAAACGAAACTTAGGTCTTATCATGGAAGCGATTGCATTTTGAAGAAATCAATTGCGCTTGAAAGAAAAATGAGAGGCCCAGAAATAAAGCACTTTATATTGCAGAATTTTAGAACTTTCACTATTTTAATGTATGGCATTTCTTACATTGAGTCATTTTCTGCAATTTAATACTAATTTTCTGTTTTGTATTAAAAAAGTGCTTTAAGAAATCAAACGAAGCTTAAACATGGTGATCGCATAAATTATGCCCTATTCATTACATTAGTTCTACTTGAATCTAGGGGTTTAAATGAGTCGCATCGAGCTCGAGTCTTTTTTGTTTAAGTTTGAGTTTGATTAATTAATTGAGTTCAAATTTAAGATATAGCTTTTATTCTTTAGCTCACGAGGAAGCTCGTTTGTTTGTAATGAAAGAGAAAAAATGATTATTATTATTTCTAAGCCAACCTTATACAAACAAAAAAAATTAAAAAAAAAAAGCTCTATAGGAACTCCAATACAATCGCGATCATTGCGGCTTAATATCACCATGATAATATTGTTGTTTTAATAGTAACCTTGTAGTAACATATTTTCAATTGTGGATGTGGACAAACTCAATATTTCTTCTTTATAACTAATGGATTTTGTTCTTTTGGATCAATCCCATGCTTTTTAGAAATTTTAAATAAAAAAAGGTCAATATATTTGAACTATATTTAATTAGGATAAATTGTTAGGTTTACTTTAAGTAATCATACACTCCATTCAAAGTATATCAAATATCTAAATAATTATTTCTAGTCAAATTTAAATCATGATTCTTTAACTCAAATTTTCTCTGTAATTTTGCATCTTAAAATTTTCATGCAAAAACTTTTCTCTTCTAGCTAAATGAATTTACTAAAATTTAGAAGCTAATTATAATATAAAACTCTCATAATCTAATATTTTACTTAGGAGATCACCCTCTCAATCTAATTTATCACATTTAAAAATATTTTTTAAAAATTAGAAAACCATCTCAAGCCAAGTTATAATAATAATAATTTTGGCAAATATTTACTTTCCTCATCATAATCTTTAAATAATTTATAATAATAAAAGTATTAGTATCTTTGAACCTTTTTAAATTTTAATAAATTTTTTCAGACCATATATAATTATTATATAAATTAATTAAAAAATATTAATTACTTCAATTCAAGTTAATTTATTTTAAAGGCTTATATATAGAGGAGGAAATATAAAAGTGGGAACGGCCCAACAATTCGCCTCTGCTTTTCTCGTTTTCTCGGGTAGCGGACCTGCTCTAACGAGAGGGAGGGAAGGATGGAGGATCTTGGAGATGTGCCGGTGATTCTGCTTTAGGGCTTTTTTCTGTGTAGCTGGAAATGGCGAGTTACGTGTCGGGGAAGATGAAGAGGAAAGATTTGGATGAGGTCTACGGCGATTTCTCCGATTTATTGTTTTCTGCACCGGCTACGAAGATTCGGAGGCTGGTAATACTTCTCTTTTAGATCTTTTCGTTTCTTATGGGGTTTTAACCGATTTCATGAAATCGGCCTGCAAAAAAAAAGAAGATGAAGGCCATAATGTGAAATTTGCTTGTTAATTTGAACCAGATGTGAGGGTTTTGATTTGTAGCTTTTTAGTTGTCTATTTTATGCTTGTGTTCACTCTGTTATCGGGTTTTGGCTGTGGATTACTGCCTTGCCGATGATACTGTGAGGGCCGTCACTGAAGTTTATTAGGGCTTCCGTTACGATTCACTGATATGTGGTGGATGATGGAGAAGTGGAGGATATCACCAAAGAGGTTACTGTTTTAAGAGAGGAATAAAGTCGTTTTGGATACAAGAGAACCATCACTGGATTTGCTTTGCGGGTTCTCTCATTGCTCAACTTAGAGTTTGTGAGAAGAGAGAAGAGGGAGAGAGGAATGAGCTTTTTTTCTCTTCTAGGCTTTAGAATGAGTTATAGAGAAGGATTCGGTAAGAGAGATGAGCTAGAAAGAGTACTCGAAAGAAGATCTTCAAAATGGAGCTAGGATAGTCTTCCTTGCTTGCCAGATGTAGAGGCATTTGTAAATGAATAATAAGAGGGAAAATTCTACGCATTTAGAAATTATTATTGTTGTGACATTTCAGAAATCTATGAATTACTTGTCCTAGCAGCTATTCAATTGAGTGGCTAGGACACGAGTGAGGGACGGAGAGAATGAGGCAGTGCGATCGATGAAGGTTATGCGGCTTGAGATCTGGAAATCAACTGATTTAGGCTATTTCCAAATGCAGGGAAAATTGAGGTGTTGTGGTATTTCTAACCTCTCAAATTTTTACTTTTTTTTTTTCCTTTACTTCAAATCCAACACAAAAAATATTCGAATACAGGAAAATGGAATGCTATATATTCCTAATGCTTCTAACAGTTTGCTCTTTAATGACACTTAAATGGGAATGTTGTTGTAAAATGTGAATTACATGGATCATTTGTGATCTCTTTAGAAGACATTGATTATTACTTATATTTTAACAAATTGTACTGTCAAATCGAATTTCTTCAGAGCCATATAAATTGTATCTGATCTCATTGTAAGTTACATCGAGAAATTATCTTTTATCTCTTTAGGTATTTGTGTAGATAAATTCTGCATATTTATTAGTCTTGGTCTTTCTATGTATTCATCTATGTCATTTATTATTTTTATTAGATATTCGAAGCTGTTTTATTCACCATATGAATCAATTTCATACTCTGTGGTCACCATGTGGATAAATTTTGAACTCTTTAGATAGCCACGGATCAACATTGATCTCTTTAGATTAACTTAGCTATGTAAATCAATTATTTATAGATACTCGTGTATATTAATTGTGATCTCTTTAGGTAACCATGTACATCAATCAATACCTCTTTACATTGACATTTAGATCAAATATAGAGTCTTTAAATAGCCACATTAGTCAATTCCAACCACTTTATAGAGTCATCTAGTTCAATTTTAATCTCTTTTCGCTGTCAATCTAGATTGACTTAAATATCTCTAGATATCCATGTAGATCAATTACAACATATTTATATAACTATATGAACAATCCTTTCTGACTGATTGTGATAACCATTGGATCATTGTGATATCCTTCAATAGCCATGTAGATAATTTACAAGAATTTCAATTGCATGTTGACATATCGGCTCAATAACACACACACACGACAATGATCTCTATAATATATATTTTCTTGCATCATTAGCATTATAAGGCACAACTGTAACAATAATAACATCAAGCCTTTATCCCACTACGTGGGGTCGGCTACATAAATCTTTTTTCTCCATTGTATTCTATTAAGAGTCAAATTTTCGTTTAAATCTAATAAAGAAAGATCATTTATGATATTTTCTAACCAAATCTTTTTAGGTATATCTCTACCTTTCTTAACATAAGCCAAATCTAATAAATTTACTCTCCTAATCGTGTCATCAGAAGGCCGACGTTGCATGTGGCCAAACCATCGAAGGTGACTCTCTCTCTCTAATTTTATCTGCCATTGGAGTTACTCCAACCTTTTCATGAATATGCTCGTTTTGTATTTTGTCTCTAAAAGTGAAGCCACTCATCCACCTGAGCATCCCCATCTCTACAACACTTAACTTAATTTTATGCTTATCTTTTAATGGCCAACATTCGGCACCATAAAGCATTGCAGGTCTCATCACTATCTTATAGAATTTTTCCTTATGTTTGAGAGGTACTTTTCTATCAAACGACATGCCCGATGCATTCTTCCACTTCAACCATCCAACTTGAATTCTACTTATTTATTTCCATCTATTTCACAACAAAACAAAACAGCATGGTTATATACACTATAGCATATGGTGCATGTGGAGCATTTCACTTTGTTTGGTTATTTTTTTTAGTTTTTTTTATTTATTTATCTGGTTTACTGATTTATTTATTTTATTTTTTGTTTAAAGATTTTTTTAGATATATTAGGATTTCAACTCATTTAACTACTCTCACTTCTTGTGATTATTAACTCATTCCAACCTTTAACCTCGCAAAAAATGCAAAAGGCAAGAGTAATAGAGTTTATGGCAACGACAAAAATATGGGAAGTCAATCCTGAAGCAACGACTATCGCCATCGATTTGTAACACATCATTGTCGTAGTCTAGAGAAGCCGTAGTAGTTGTCTCATTCAAAGCAGCCTTGAGTTTAGGATTTATGAATGAAACTTATTTTGGAGAAATACTAGACCAGGATACAACAATGATTCTACTCTACCTTGCGATGAGATAAGGAGATTTCAGAGAAGCTTAAAGATCATTGACTAGTTTTCAAGTAGCCATTGTGAAGTTTGCATGTGGGCTGCAGTCATAGGATGTTGTTGATGGTTTTGGTATGTGGTGAGCTTGAAGGGATCCACAAAGGAGCTTTTCAATTTGATGTACTTCAGGTTATTAACAAGCTTGCAAAACAGCAGAGGTTGAAGCTCTCATTGAAATGCGTGAAGATCATTGAGGAGACTGGCTAGGTACGATCTTTGTTTCTTGTTCTTAAGCCCAATTCAACCTCAGTTGTTCAACCATTTCGTGTGTCCCAGATCAGATTTTAGTCCATGCAATCAAAACCTGATGGGGTTGGTGGCGAGAATCTTTTGGTATGACTTTGAGGTTTGCTTATAAACCAATGAATAAACTTGACACAGACTCGCTTGGCTATTTTTTGGAGCTCAAAAGATCATCCATGGACCAGAACAGCTTGATAATAGCTATGTGCATTGTAAATTACAAGAGGAACTTTGAGGGATTTTAGACAACTAACAAGTAATCATTGTCCAATCTTCCTGCTTTCGATTATATCAAGTTTCATGAAACTCTGTTGGAAATTTTGAAGAAGTCTCGTGTCTAGATTATTCCAAGTAACCCACCTTCTAGATATGAAATAAATCTCTTTTTTTATTGATTTTAAAATAGATGTCATGACTCTTTTTGTGGATCTCTATGATTAGTTTCTTTCTTATGATTTGATCTAAATGGAAGCATCATCTGTATATGCTCGTTCTTGATCAAGGCTTATCGGTCAAATGAGGAGAATTTATTTTCCAGCAAAATAGGATCTTTGTGTGGCATACCTTCTCTTTAGCAGTTTTGTTTAGGATGAGAAGTTCTTACTTCTTTCTGCAATTGTATGATATGATATTTTATATTGAATGGCTGATATGATGATTTAGGTTTCGTTTGGGACAGCTTTCTTTTTGCTTCTTTAAGTGGCTTTTTAGTATAAAAATTTTAATTTTTGTACTGAAAAGTCGTTTTAAGAAGCAATAAGAAAGTCATCCCAAACAAAATCTTAATGGTCTTATTTGATGTTTTCCTGCTGAAGCAACCGATTGCACTAATTATTAAGTTGATTAGTTTTCTGTTTTGATTTATGTATAAGGATGCTGAATTGCCTTTGATCTCCGACAAGATTGAACCACCATTTACCACCTCGGTGCTTGGAAAAGGACTACTGCCCGATGAAGAAATGTGCAGTGCTGTGCTGGATGAGAGGTCAGGATTAACTGAAGCTGTTTCGCCTTCCACATTCAATGAAGAAAGAGCTCTTGTTATGTATAAACCTCCAGATGCGCAGTTTGCCTCTTCTTTAAAAATTAACCCAAAACTGATCACTTGTCTCAAGAGTAAGTACATCCTGAATCCTTCTCATTATATATTTTTGTATTCCCTTTTTTTTTTTGTTTAACCCTTGCACTAGTTATCTTGGCTTCCTTCTTACGCCATATTTCCATATTACTTATATTGAAATTACTATTTTTTAAGAGTAGAAATTTATTTTATATTTTCATTAGGTGGGCCCAAAGTCAATTACATATATTAAATTTATTTAGATATTTAGAAATTCATCATTACTGTGACTAATGCCTAGAATTCTAAGTTAGAAATTAAAGACTCTATGTACCGTTTAAGTGAAGGTTAGGGGTGTCAATAATTGACCCAACCCTATACCCGACTATCCCGTTTATAAAACTGGGTCGGGTTCAGGTTGACCCGGAAATCAGAAATCAACCCGGTTTAATCCGTTTTTAATTAATTTATGAGGATTTTAAAATAATTGTTATAAAATAAGTAAATGATATTTCTAAAAAATAATAAGCATTGTTGCCCAAATTAAATTAAGCTTGATTTATTTTAAATTGATTGAAGTAAATCTTACCTTAATTTGATTTAGGTTTAAATAAATCGAATTAAATAAAAAAAATTTAGTAAACATACCCGAAGAGGGTTGGGTTCAGGTTCGGAAAACCGACCCGGGTTCGGGTCTGGTCAAACAGTGTCTGGTCAGTTTCGGGTTGGACCCGAATTCGACCCGTGACCTAATTTTGACAGCCCTAGTGAAGGCCTTTTGATTTTTCATGCTACAAGATGTTAAAATTTTTTGTCTAATCAACTTTGTCGTCTCTCACTGTTGGCAAACTTCCATCTCATTTCTTATAAAAAGAATCCATTGAATGGTCATCTTCTTTCCTTTTTGTCACAACAATCATAACTTGGTATGATTTACTGAACTAATATTGCCTACTTGATATCATTAAGTACAGATTATGCATTCTGGCCAAGAAACCCTAACATGCTAGTTGAAGAACAACGCGAGGAAGATCTGCAATCACCAACTAATAAATGCTTAGCTGTGGTTCCTTGGGTTCCATCTCATGTCTCTGTAACTCGACAAGTAATGGAAGCTTTGGCTTCTGGAAATGAGCCAATTGAAGAACAAATGGAAGCAGAAGCAGCTCATACATCTATGGAAATAGAAGAGGAGAACAGTGAATCTGATATTTCTGGTGTTGGAGCTCAAGGCAATCAACAATGGCAACAACATTGCATGACTCCACAGCTCCTGCAGAACAACTCCACTATAATGTGGTGATAAAATCATCCAATTTTCTATTTTTTTTGGCCTCCCATTGGTGAAGAAGATGATGCTCAACCATTTTGATAAGGTATTTTACTCCATAAACCTCCTTTAATTTAAGAGTGGAAATCAATCTATTGAGCTATTTTGTTCAGCTCCAAGATCTTCTTCACCAGAGTTAATTAAAGGTTTTTTTTTGGTGAGCTTGAAGTTTGTATGTACACATTGAAGCAATTATAGATGCGGATCATTTTGATCTGTTGGTTAGGATCTTTGACTATCAATTAAGAGGTTTTGAGTTCGAGTCTTGCCTTAATTAGCCTATATTAGAGGTGCTGCTGTACATTTTCTTGAACATTAGTGGGTCAACCTGTAATTTGCAACTTTTGTGGACAATATTCATTTGAGCAATATTTTTTATATACTTATTTTGATTTGAAGATATTCATATATTTTTAATTTATTGTGTATTTATGTTTTAAAAAAAACAAGGTATTTACATCAATATTAAACCAATAGGTTAATCAATATTTTAAAAATGATTTTTTTGGTGGGAAATTTAGGTCAGAATTTTCTACTGAAAATGCAGAAAAAAGTGTTATATGTTTACGTACAAATATTATATACATAAATTTAGGGTTATGAAACAACACTTAAATTTATAAATTCTTTTTAAATTAAAATTTAAGTCTTTTTTTTTTTAATTCGATTTTATATGCCTATATTAATAATAATAATTAAAAAATATGCTAACTATTTATTTATTTTTTAAATATGTTGCAAAGTTTATTACAGGTAAAAATATTTATGCAACCAAATTTTATTTTTGAGTCATTAACAAGCTGAGTATGAGGTTTTACTCGTACAAAAATCTTATTATGTTTTTCTGACTTTTAGCTCGTTATAAATAATTTTAATTAGGAATATGAAGCGAGAGAGAAAACAATACAGAGATATCTTTTCTAAGCCAAAATTGAAAATTATAAATGAGAGCATTTCTACATTGAACAAAATTATAAATGAGAGCATTTCTACATTGAACAAACAGCTTTATTACTATTTCTTATGTTAAAAAAAAAACTATAGTTGATTTTTTTTTACTTTAAGTTGACAAATCTTCAAAGTTGAATTTGACATATTGATGACTTAGGCGTCTTGAGATGGTTTTATTACTGTTTTTAGTATAAAAATTTCTTGAAATCAGAAAAAAAAAATAACAATCTAAAGCTATTCCAAATGAAGCCTTAGGCTGGATTTGGAACGGCTTTCTTATTGCTTTCTGAAACAACTGTTTAATACAATGTTTTTAGTTTCAATTTTTTTTTTTGTACTTAAACTGATTTAGAAAACAGTAAAATAGTCGTCCCAAACAAAACCTTAAATTAAAATTAGGAATTTTTTATTTTCTAAATTCACACTCAACTAATCAATGGATATCGTTCTATTTTGACTCGAAGATATTGGAACTTTTATTACGTGCGGTGTAAGGACGTAGAGGAACATCCGGTTGGAGGCAAAATCCCGCCAAAAAACTCGGTATTTGCTTGGTACAACTAGGTATTATTTGATATTAACGAGGAATACCGCTCTTTGAAGACCAATACCGAGTTATATCGAGCTGTACCGAGAAATACTGAGTTGTACTGAGTTTTTCTAGGAAAAACTCTGTACAACTTTTGTATAACTCGGTATTTCTCAGTTTAGCTCGGTATAACTCGGTATTGGGTCTTCAAATGATGATATTCCTCGTTATTGTTTGGTATTGCTCGGTATAACTCATTTTTTGGTGGGATTTGGCCTCCGACCGGACGTTCCTCTGCGTCCGATCGGAGGACGTAATAATTGTTCATGATATTGACCTTCAGTTCGGCTTTACAATTCTTACACATTTTGTTTTCCTTTTTGAAATGCTTCTAATTCAACTAGTCGAGATTGGGATTTCACATTATTCATGGAATCCATTTGTTCAAATTTTTTCTTCTTCACCTTCACCAATTCTTGTTGTGTGACTTCTAAGTCTTGTAGAGCTTTACCATCTTAGATTCAATTTAACTAGAATAGAGATCTTTTGAGAGAAAATTGAGCTAAAAATATGCCCTTCAAATGCAAGATTATATATATTAATTTTATTGCACGTGCATTAAATGTACGTGAATAAAAATTTAAAAATAGTATTGAGTAGGCAAGACATCACAGTAAGCGTCCAAATTTTTTTTTCTTGTAGTAAGTACACGTTAATAAAATTAAAAAAATATATATATTATAAAGAATCAAATTAATTAAAATTTTAATTCCCTAAAATTTTAGTACACACTGTGTACAAAAAATTGATACACACTTTGTATACAGTGTGTAAACTCACATGTCCAAACAGTTCTTCACGTCGGAACTCAACACAAAATAATTTCTCCCTCCTCCTTAGAGCCTCTAGAACTAAACTTCTCTTAATAAATTTATTTTATATGTTTTTCATCAATTATCTTGTTCTTAATCATAAAAAAATAGGCCTATTTCTAAAATAATAAGATTCTTGATAATAATATTGAATACAAGTGTCAGATAATAAAGGATTTATATGGATTAATTATTCATATAAATATATTCTTGGGCTTCATTGAGGACAGCTTTTGACTACTATTTTTTTATTATTTTTAAAAAAAAAATTATACTAAAAAACTATTATAGAAAGCATTAAAAATTTGTTCTAAAGAAAGCCTTATTAATATTCTTCCATTTATTAAACCAAATGAAATTTCTATAATTGGCATGTTCTTCTTCGCATGCTTGTTTAACTTTGAAGATAAAATGGTCAAAATATTTTCATTGCAGGAAACAAAATTAGTATAACATATGATTGTGAAAATTTGTTACACGAATTTTGTCGTAAATTATAATAGTTAAATTAGGAATCTTTGTTTTGTACAAAAGGATCATATAGAATGCTGAGTGGAGAATAATAGCATATGGTAGCAAAAGTGAACATAATCTCATATGATATGATGAAGAGCGGAAGAGAACAACAAGGAGAAAAAAGATCATTACCTTCATGGTGAACTCCCGTCGTGACTTCTGATCCAACAGAAACAATGTTCTAGAAGACAAAGAAGTTTCTTTAGCGACTCTTTCAAAACTCTTATTCAAGCAAAGCATATGGTTGGGCTCTCGTCGTGACTTCCCATCCCAAAAGAAGAACTTCGTAAAAAAAAAAGACGAATAAGCTTCTATAGCGACTATTTCAAAGCTCTTCTTCAAAAAATACGTCGAAGAAGCGCGCAAGGAGAAAATGTAGAAAAATATCATTGCCTTTGTAGCGAACTCCCATCGCGACTTCCGGACGCCGTAGAGCAAGGTCAAGCACTCGGTTGGAGATGGCTAAGAGCCACGAAATCTTATGGTGTAGCTTTATTTTGATTTTTAAAAATGAACGGATACTAACGGAAAATTTTTATGGTATATCTTATGGAAATAGCTTTATGGTGTATCTTATGGATTATTAGAAATGAAAAGTTACTTAATTAGCAGAAATGCACTTTAAATATTAGGGAGTTTCTTTCTTAAATGCAATTGATCACAGTTTTAAAATTAAAAAAAAAACGTAGTAGGTTTAAATAGTTAAATTAAGGGTATTAGAATATAAACTTAATGAAAATTTTATACATTATAAATGTAATTAATATATATAATTTAAAAATATATATATATATTAAGCTAAGTGTTGTAGAGATGAGGATGCTCATGTGGATGAGTGGTTTTACTCTTAGAGACAAGATACGAAATAAGCATAAACATGAAAAGGTTGGAGAAGCTCCAGTGGCAGATAAGATTAGAGAGAGTCACTGGTCACATAAAACGGCGGCCTTTTGATTACCTAGTTAATTAAGAGAGTATATGTATTAGATTTAACCAATGTTAAGAAAGGTAGAGATAGACCTAAAAAGACTTGGTTAGAAGTAATAAAAATGACTTTTCATTATTGTATATAAATGAGAATTTGACTCTTAACCGAACACAATGGAGAAAAATGATTCATGTAGTTATCCCCACATAGTGGGATAAAAGCTTGATGTTGTTGCTGTTGTTGGACATTTAGGTCAATTAAGGCAAACTCACACACACATCACATATACAAGACTCGAATTCAACATCTCTTAGTCGGTAGCCAACGCTCCCAACGAATAGACCAAGTCAGTTGCATTATTTGATTATATTAATTTATCTTATATCATTCTTAGGGCATCTCCAATGGAACTCCAAATGTTTGAATGTCGTCGCCTCCGAGCTCCAGCCGAACGGTGAAACTTCCGCTATTTTCATGCGGGTGAACAGTAGGACGCCAATATTGGTGTTGAACTATTCATCATCGCTATTTTTCTCGGTCTACCGAACTTGACAAGAAGCGCGCAAAAGAAAAAAAAAAAGATCGTTACCTTCTCAAAATGGAGTTCCATTGGAGATGAATCGCGGCATTTTTAAGTTTCACGACATTTTGGAGTGAAAAATGCGATTTCCGTTGGAGATGGTCTTAATCAAGTTAATTAAATTATAATTAGTATATACCATTAATTAAAATTAGCCATTTATTAAGCTAATTAAAAACAACTTCTACTTAGTCAAAGTTAAAAATAAAAGTAATTAAACAACAAAAATTGAGCACCCTTCTCTCATCCCATCTTGCATTTTCATCATTACCATTGGCATTGAATATTTACAATCACTTACAAACTTATTGGTGCCAATAGCCCAAAATAATTTATCTTTGGAACCAACAAAATCTGCAATTAATAGATATCTTGATTTTCTTCTAAATCAAAGCCAAACTCCTTTCATCATCTGAATGCTGATTGCTGAGTAAATTTCTGTTCAGAACATCTTGAACTAATCTCTCATTCCTCTCAGTTCTTTGGATAGTAAGAATCCAACCATGCAGGACTTCCATGTTCATAGAATGGAACGTTATTCATGATCTCTTCCTGTGGATTCATAATATCACGGAACCAATCCTGCCTCTGCAGATCCTCCATGGCCTCGTCGAACACCAGCTTCTCCTTCGTCTCCGGAGTCGGCTCCGCCGCCGCCACCGCCACCTCCTTCATAATAATCTCTGCCATTGGAGGCAGCTCCTCCTTGATATCTGCCTTTGCAGCGACCATCTCTAATGGAAGGTGCTCTAATCTCCTCTTTACTTCCTTCAGCTTGAGCTCAATGTGCCAGGCTAAGCTTGTCAGGCTCCTCATTTCTAAGCTCTGCAAGTTCATCTTCCCCATGAGGCCTTTGTACATTATCAGCATTGTCTCTACTTCTCGGTTCTCTCTCTCCTGCTTCCGAATCTGTTCTTGCAGCTTCCCAATCCTGTGCCTCATAAAGCCTGTACAAACAAAAAGATAAATTTTGTAGATTCAACTTCAGTAAATCTTAAACGACCAAAAAAGAAAAGAACTTTAATCACCTTCCTGGTTCATCATCTTCTTGCTCTGCTCCATCTCCGGCAACCGCCGCAGCTTAGCCAGAACTTTGTTAGCTTCATGGGGAGAAGGCCAAACCTCCGGCTGTGCGTCACTGGGCGCATAGATTATCAAACAAGCCTTAACATCACAGAGCGTGCTGAGCTCTTCAACCTTCTTCACCAATCCCTTCCTCCTCTTCTTCAGCGTGGCTCTGCGGGCAGAGTCATTAGCTATCCATTCAAGCTTCACCTTCTTCCTCGCCATGGCGGTGGAGGGAATGAAAGAAGCAAAAAATGGCATACTATATATAGCTGAAATTCATTACAGAAAGCAAAGAAGCTTTTGATGAGGATTAGGACTTTACTGCATAAATTAATTGTAGAGATTATGTGAGATTATACGTAATATATTTGGATGATTTTGTGGAGGCTAATTTAGGAAATTAAATGACTGGATCTGAATATATATTATGATAATTATGACTGTATATATCCTCTCTCTGGAAAGTGGAAATTAATTGTGGATAAATAAATAAATTTAATTCAAGCTGGTTGGGTTGGGTTGTAAGAAACTTTATTTTTCATTTAATAGTTTTAATTCTGGAGATAAATGAGATAATTATTTCGTTTATTTGCTGGTTTTGAGGGGAACAAATGAAATGAAATGAATTTGGTGGCTCTGTACTGCCATTCATTCATTCATTAATCCTTTCATGTTAGATTTTCGTATGGACAACAGAGTTCATCTTGGTCTGTTAGTTGGAAGCTTCGTCCATCAATCAAGAGATATTGAGTTCGAGTCTTATGTATGTGATTTGTGTGTGAGTTTGAAACAATTATTACGTCCTCCAACCGGACGTAGAACTACGTCCGGTCGGAGCTAAAATCGCGCCAAAAAACGAGAAATACCGAGCAATACCAAACAATAACGAGGAATATCATCATGTGAAGACCCAATACCGAGTTATATCTAGCTATACCGAGCAATACCGAGTTATACAAAAAAACTCTGTATTTTTTTTGTATGACTCGGTATTGCTCGGTATAATTCGGTATTGGGTCTTCAAATTATGGTATTCCTCGTTATTATCAAATAATACCTAGCAATACCGAGCAAATACCGAGTTTTTTGGCGAGATTTTAGTGCCGACCGGACGTTCCTCTACGTACGTTCACCGGACCAAATAAAAGTTCGTGAGTTTGTCTTAACGGATTAAATGTTATAGAAAATTAAATTAAATTTATAAAAAAAAAATCATTAAATTAGGACAATATTTTAAACTAGGAATTATTAAAATTTTAATTTTGTACTTAAGTATTTAAAAAAGTTTTAAGTGGACAAAGTTGTCCATCAAACGGGTAATTGGCTGCTAACTTAGATTTGCTTAGTCATGTGTCAGTCGCCCAACTAACGAGCATTTTCTTTTATAAAAAATTATTGTTGAAAATTGTATGTTAAATAGTCGACTTGCTATAATAAATTTATTAAATGATTTTGCCTAGTTGTAAATTTTTATTTTATGATTCATAATTATCTAAATAATTTTTTAATCATACATGCTTAAAAAATTTGCCACATTAAATTATTGGTATTTAAGAATATTTGTTTTAATTTTAAAGTTTGAACCAAAATGAATCATATTATTAATAATTATAAAATAATCTCTTTCATAAAATAAGTCATTTATGGTTTTCTCAATGTAAGAGATAAAAATTAAAATATGAATATTATTTTGATCATAATCTATGGTATATTTGGGATAGCATTTTTATTACTTTACTTTTCAGACACCAATCATAATTTTATTTTGTTAGTACTTTATATGGTGAAAAATTATTTCTGCAACTATAATAACTAAGGTTTCGTTTGGGACAGTTTTCTCATTACTTTCTAAAATAAGTTTTTAGTAAAAAAAAAAAATTTAATTTGAAATTTTTTTTTAACAAAAACACTGTTTTAGAAAGCATTAAGAAACCTGTCCCAAAGGAACCCTAAGTCTTCATCTGAAACAGTTTTTTTACTACTTTGTTTTTTAGACCGCAATCATAATTTCTTTCTGACTACTATTTTTTTACTGCTTTTGAAAAAAAAATTATCTTTTTGAACGACAGTTTTACGAAGCAGTAAGAAAATTATCCCAAATAATATTTTCTGTGTTTTTTGGTTTAAAGCGCAAATTTATTTTCATGGGTTTGATAATTATATGAAAAATAGTATTTGTTAAACCTAAATATTGTTAAACCTTTGATTATATAGAGATAATAATGGTTAGGGGATGCATTAATTGCTAACATTTATATGCTAATGTATATATCTTGCTGTCGTTAACTTGTTTTCTTAGTGTACATTAGTTGGCCTAATAATTTCCAAAGTTTTAAATTTCTTCTATTAATGGTAAAATGCTTTATACGAAGATCATTGTGTGTGTAATCAGGAACACATCAAGATTGGTGCCGGATTTTCCATCAACCTTAGTGAAGCACACGGCCCGCAGGCGAGCCTATGAAAAAGTGCACGGGCTCATAGGATTATTCTGCGTGGACGATGAATACAGCTCATCGTTTGGAGAGCAATAAGAATACGTCATGTCAGTAGTATTGAGCTCAGTACCAAGCAGTATTGAGCCGCGGTACTAGACAGTACCGAACCATATACGAACAGGGGTGATGTGGCCCATTTTTATTGGTCTCAAGACGACTTTGTGCATCTGCACATAATAATTTCACAACACAGAGGGGTACTCGAGAGATTATTTTGTGCGGACGTCGAACGCAGTTCACCGTCTGGAGACCAATCAGAATATGACACGTGCCATTTGGTACCGCTGGGTACCGCTAAGTACACAATGCTTGTTGCGGACGGTTCTCCCCGTCTGCTCTCTGCACCTAATAATCTCTCATTAAACAAACATGAATTACACAAACCAAATAGCACAATACATTACACATAGTTTTAGAATAATTTCACAGAATCAAAATCCTAATAGTACAACTATGATTTCATTTGGGATAGCTTTCTCGCTACTTTCTAAAACAACTTTTTAGTAAAAAAATTTTAGTTTAATAAATTTTTGTACTAAAAAATAATTAAAAAATTGAGCATATATTCATGTCTCTGATCTTCAGAACCAAATGAACTAAACTGTTTAATGTACCCTCTTATTTGCACGGATGCCCAATTAATTGAGCATGTTCATAAGGCCCAATAAAAATTGAGTAAGCCCACTGGACTTGCTATAGATCACCCTTATAGTTTCTTATCTTAATTTCAAACATTAAAAGCCTTTGATATTGACTCTAATTGGCCCAACATAATAAACTCAGCAAAAACCTAAGCTAAGGCCCATAGTACTATTTTATTTTGATATTATAATTATAATTTTATTTAGTCATTACTTTTTGACTGCTTTCAACAAAAATTGTGATAAGAAGTTACTTTTTACAATTTAAAAAATTACGTTATCTACGATAGTTCTACAAAATAGTAAGAATGTTGTTCCAAATAAAGCATTTGGCTTTGTTTGAGATAGCTTTTTTACTGTTTTTAAAATAATTTTTTAGTACAAAAATTTATTGAACTAAAAATTTTTCTACTAGAAAGCTACTTTAAAAAGCAGTAAGAAAACTATCCCAAATGAAGTCATAGGCTTTGGTTGGGACAGCTTTCTTTCTGCTTCTTAAAGCAATTTTCTTGTTTAAAATAAAAAATTTTTGTACTATGAAGTTACTTTAAGAAGTAGAAAGAAAGTCGTCCCAAATGAAGCCTAAATCAAAACCTTACATCTTATTTACAATCATTCGAGGCTAATAATTTATATTGATCTCCATTTCTTCACACAAGAATTTTTCAAGTTTTTATTTTTTATTTTTTTTTTAATTCTTTCAGGTTATTCTATTTAGTGGTATATATTTTCATAATATATTATATAGGAATTTAATTAATGAATCTTATTGTTATCTTATTAATGATATTGATATTTATGATATGAAAGATATCAATATTGATGATATTGATAATGACTTTGATATTGAAATTAAAATATTGTGAAGAATATATGTGCTAATTAATTACATGATATGAGATATGCTTTGAATTAATTTCATCAAATAATTCTAATTAGCAAATATAATGTCTCCTTGCATCATTATGAATTTCAACCATTTATAATTTAAATCATGTAAATAAGGAGGAATATTTATACATTAATCTATTATATAGAACTCCCTATGAAAGATTTTTGTTTTTTGTTTTTATTTTTATATATTCTCCCCCTAAAAAGTTGTATATATATAATACTAAATTACATTATTTCAATAATATAATCTTGAATTTGAATATTATATCATATGATATAAATAAAATTAAAATTAAAAGTATTGCATGTCAGAATACTAATAAAATTTGGTAGAGAGAAAATATTTAATGTATTAGCTTGGTATGAAATTTAATATAAACATAGATAAAAGAGGGTTGTATGAGATACTAATATTTTTAAGTAAAATTTTCAAAAAAAAAGAGAAAATTCATAAGACGGCTCAATTGAAACGATTCAACTAGCTAGTATTTTTTATCGATCGGTCATAAATGACGTTGTTCCTCAAAATTAGGAAAAATATTAATACAATATAGTAAACATAAATAATATATAATGGATTTCGTGATGGAAGTTGAAGGAGTCCTATGGCATTGAAGTTGTCTTTAAGAGATCATATTTTGTTTGTTGATCGAAACATGGTCTGCCAGTACTCGGTAGTGACCAGACAATTTTCCAATGGTGACGATTAGTTTGTACTATGATAGTGAGTGTTAGATGAAGCTTTGAGATACTTTAAAACTATGACCATTGTTCATTCTCTTGTCTCATTTCCCTCTTCATGTTGAGAGTGAAGATCTGTATATAAATTTTAAGAGTGGTAAACTGCATTAATATGAAATCTAGAACAAACCATTTGACGATCAATATTGATTCCCTTGATCTTATATCATTCCTTCAGCATTTAAGTGCCTTAATGATGTAGGAATTAAATGATCTTGGGCTTTTTAGATTTTTCTAGCAAAGATGCTTGATTTGACTATAAGCATATAACATTTGCAAATCATTTACCCAATCAATATGCCTAAGTTTCTAATTAAGTATCAAGTATTTAATTTAGACTCATTTGGAGCGTATTGAATCACTTTTAGTGTTGATGGGTTCATTTTATTTAGACATTCAATTTGTTTATAAATTTGCTAAAATTGAAGTTTGGTTGATCATGATTTTAATTTTAAAAAATTTCTCATTCAAAAATATTTTGAGATTTAATTGTGCTCGATGAATAGGCAAATTATTATTTTTCTCTTAAGATGAAATGCTCTATCTCGAATATAGATATAATATTGATTAATTCCATTATGAATATGTTCTTAACACAAAGAATGTTTATGTATTTGTAAATGATTTTTTAAAGAATATGTAAAATTTGAAATCAATTGGCTTCTTTTATAATTGTATATGAATCAATGCATTTATTTCTGTAAACTTTTGAAAATAAAATCAAAATAGATAAATTACAATTTACTTTTAAAATAAGAAATTATTTTAAAATTTGTTAAATTGATTTGTTTTAATTGAAAATTAAATGTTTGTTATTATTTGTTTAATACAAAATTTTGAAACGTCATCTTTGTTGAGAAAAGCCAAGAAAATAAAAAAATTAAGGGGCAATTCATATCACTTCATAATTTTATTTTTTATTTATTTTACTTATATTTTAACACAAAATAAAATATATTTGGTATACTAAATGAATTATAATTTTTCTTTATTAAATATTAATTATGTTAATCTGTGCAGTGGTGGTCTTCGACAACAATTGAATGATCAATTTGTAAAACAGTGACGGTAGAGATACTCGTCAGTAGGATGAAGGCAACCAGTGGATGGTCATGTTGTTGTTGGTGGTGATGTTAGTTATTGACGCTAATGGTCGCGGTGGCACAGTTATCGACGAAAATGATTGTTGATGACATTGTAGCAGCGATAACAATAGCTAGCACCGGATGCAGCCGCGTGCGATGACAATCAACAGTGGTTGCTGCTTTTTAAAACCACTCAATTAAAATATCTATAAATTATCTTGTGTGTATTTAAAAATAATTTAATTTATTTTTAAAATAAAAAATAAAAACACATTAAACCAATATATTTTCTAAAAATAAAACAAAAAAGCCCTACTCAATCCTATAAATGGTGTCATGTTGGACTTGTTAAGCACCCCAAAATCCATTCCTTAACACCTTTTTTTTTTGTCTTTTAGTTCAATATTTCATCAAAATCGCATTTCTTACTTAAAAAATTTTCCAAACCATTATGCGCATTACTGTTTGGATACTCTCTAATATCTGAAAAGATGAATGCAATCTTCTCAAATCTATAATCTTTCTTAGAGATCATTATTCTGTTCACTAAATTGGTGGTATGGATACAAATCCTTTTTTGTTCCCATTCAATTGTAGAAGATTTGAAGGGATATTTAATTTTATGCTATCATGATAATGGTATGTAACATCTTGATAGGATTGTCATTTAAATGATATTTTATTAAATAATATACTAACATGATGTAAACAAATCATAATTGTTATCAAATATCTTTTTCTTTTATTATTTCTTTTGCATGTTAGGTATCTCAATTTTTAGCTATTTGAACGACGTTTAAATACTATGAACATAGAATTCTTGATAACTAATAAAAGTCGGAGGAAAATCGCTTTTACAGTAAATTTTTGTCTGCCGGAACAACCAACAATTGGAATTTCGTCAGTCGAAAAAATCAGTTATGATGGAAAATCTGCTAAAATCTACGGAGGAAAAGTGGTGCAGAGCCCCTGGAGATAAAATCAATGAAACTGTTCGTTTGAAATTCCTGCCTAGCATTATAATTTACAATAATAATTGTGTGTTTTCCTTATTGTGAATATCTACCTAAATTTTATTATTTAAAGGCATCACAAACTTTGCAAATTCATATATACTAATGACATAATGTTATATATTAATGGAAATCAACCAACCAAATAACTCCAAATTGATATATAAAGAGTGTCATTTAAGCCGATTCGAATAAAATTCAACGCACTGAGGGTGCTAAATAATTTGGTCAATAAAGGCCTTAAAAGTTATCGACAAAATCTTTGATTCGAATCTATCTAACGTGATAACAAATCTCATCCTCCCAATACATAAACACTGCATAATACACTTAGAAGCCAACTAAATCCAACACAAAATCTTAAGTGAGTGGAATAGTTGTCATACTACACCCCAAAAGATGATGCATCTCTCTTTGTGTCAATTCTCAGCTATAATGTATAGACATTATATTCTATACCCCCTCTTAGTTATGTCATATCAGATATATTTGGTTCCCAATCTCCTTTCTTCTCTCTAATTGGGAAGGATAAAGCTCCCACACAATAGATTTTATTCACCACTGTATTATATTTTGCTTTACATTGTTGGTGTCAAATCTTTCTACATATTCAACAGAACCTTTCTTCCTCTTTTGTCTCACATTATGAAAACACAATGAGAGGATGATAGGATGGTGAAATGATTAGAAATGAGAAGGATGGTCTTTGGCTTTCTCATGGGGTCTTTACAAGGCTGTAAGAGCAGTACTTCTGGCTCAAAAAATATCTATGACTTAGCTACAAGAAGAAAAAAAAAAGGGAGTTTATATGAATGGGATGTAAATTGAAAATTGCAACTCCATCAAAATAGGCTGTGTCATATGTTGAATATATTTTAATTATGTGATGTGAATTTTGTATTAGGATATTTTGACATGTTTTTGTATTAAGAGAGGAGATGGAAGATCAAAATTAGAAGACATGATAAAATTTTGGTCATTATGTTTTCTATTTCTTTGTAGATTATGTATATTCATACTGTCGGAAAATATAGATCAAAATGTACTAATTTAAGTTTTTTTCATAAGTTTATATGCATGTCACTGTATGATTGAAAAATAAATGAAAAGTACCTTTTTAGGGAAAACTAAAATTTAGGCGTTTGGTTTGCTAAAAAAGGAATGCAACATGAAATTTTAATGAGTTTTTTTTTTCACTCTGTAATGTATTTTTAATGTATTCTGAACTCACCCATGCATTGTCGCTACCTATTGATCGCCAACCACTGTCGTTTGCCTCCAGCCAATCGTCAATTGACCACCTCCGCCCATCGTAGCCATCACCCACCAATCGTCAACCACCTCCACTGATGGTCGCCCCTGTCAACCACTGTCGTTGTATGACCATTGACTTTCGACGCTAGCCATCACTATCATTTTACTTTACATTTCATTCATTTTACTTCAAGTCAAACAAAAAAATAATAATCTCATGCATTTCTTTAACATTCATCCAAACAACTTTAAAATATTTCAAATACACAACATCCATTCTACGCTACATTCTTTTTTCAGCAAACCAAACCGCCCCTAAGAGAAAACCATCATAATTATACGCTGAATGATTCTTAATTTTAACTTTGTAGAGTGTCCCTGGCTCCAAAGTCTGCATAATTACAAAATTAATTACCTTTTAATGACACTTTAATTGTACTATCTATGTCATTCTGAGATCTTAAATTGATTATATTGTCAAATTATGCCACTCATTTGGTTCCTAATTAAGCTTCATAAATAAGCTTTCATGGGATAAGCTAAAGAAGCAGTCCATGTGATGTGGGGTTAAGTAAAACTGGCCCAGAACAAACCAATTCAAGTAGCCATAGATGAAGGAGGGCCAACCTTGACAGAGATTAGGTTCCTAATTTTAGTGCAGTTTGGAGGTCAGCATCTTCTGAGCTGGATATTATGCATGAGATTTAGCTTTAGATTTGAGCATTTAATGCATTTGGGCCTCTTCTATATATATGTGGATAGAGGATGAGGATTCCTACTTACAATCATTTGAGAGAGAGAGAGAGAGAGAGAGAGAGAGAGAGAGAGAGAGAGAGAGAGAGAGAGGACCTTTGAAAAGTCATAAAATATCAAATGATAAAAGATGTTTGCTTCAATAGTTTGATTGTAGCCAGACTTGTATAGTTGCTGTCTATATTTTGGTCTTTGTGACTATTTGAGACTCCAATTGTTAGGAGAAGTCATATTAGGTGGGGGCTAGTAACTATCATAGATACTATCAAGTCATAAGAGACCATTTATATTTGTTTATTTATTTTAAATTTTAGTTTGAGTGTTAAATAATAAAGTTAATTCAAGTGATTTAATTTTAAAACTTTTATGATAATTTTTAAGAGATTTATCAATTTAGTTAATTGTTATGCTTTTTTTTTTTACTAAAAAACTCCTTGAATGCAAGGGGTAAAATAAAAGAAAAAGAAAATAAAGTCCTAAAAATATTATTTTTTTGTTAAATAATTATATTTCTTAAAGAGACCTGAAAATTATTCTAATTATCTTTGACAAAAATACATCATTAGTAGAATCAAAATCTTTCGCTCAAGTGGTCCTTACAAATAGGGGTGTCAATTTCGGGTCACGGGTTGGGTTCGGGTCGAACCCGAAATTGACCAACCCGAACCCGACCCGTTTTTCAAACGGGTCGAATCCGGGAACCTGAACCCGACCCATTTTGAAATTGGGTCGGGTCCAACCCATATTTTTCAGGTCGGGTCCGGGTCGAGTTTTTGTGTCGTGTCAAATATTGACACCCCTACTTACAAATATGATTGCTTCAATGATTTAGCCTTCTTTTTCACCCAAGTGGTCCTTACAAATATGATTGCTTCAATTCTTTTGCCTTCTTCTTCTCCTCATTAGGTATCTCCTCCATAAATTCAACTATCAAAGCAATATAATAAGTTATTTCATCCTTCAAATCCAATTGGTCATAGACTAATTTATGAGGATAATTTTTCATTGGAGGTTGTTGCTCCTTCTTCATCTCTGACCTCCAATCCGAGCACAACAAAATTCTATTATTAAACAGTCATCATCCTCAAAAATTAATATTGCACTCAATATCTCAATAATTCAGACATATCACAATTTCATCTATAATTGATAATATCATATTAAACGACGTTTTTCATATTGGCCCTACTGTATATTTCGATGAAGATTCTTCAAGTCTATAGGACATGGAAGAAGAAACATAACAAGATGACCTAATATTTTACCAAAGTTTGAGTTGTCTTTTTAGAAACTAGTGGCCTATCTGAATGAAGAACTAATTGAGATTAGTTTCTTTTTAAACTCTGCATATGCTATTAAACTATTTAATGAATCATGGAAACTTGAAGGTGAATCTAGCCATGTTGATTAAATTTTAAAGCTCATGATTAGAGCTTTGATCCATGATTAATTAAGTCATGAAGTGGCAATTAAATATGAACAACAAATAAAGATTTATGTAACTCTCTATAAATATTTAGAGTTAGGCTTTATTTGGGATGACTTTCTTATTGCTTCGTAAAGCAGCTTTTTAGTATAAAAATTAAAAATTTTGTACTAAAAAATTGCTTTAAGAAGTAGTAAGAAAGTTGTCACAAATAAAGCCTTAGTTTAATGAAGCTTTTGGGCCTTAAAAACATGTTCTTTCTTTAATTAAAGGTTTATTAAAGTTGGTTTGTTATAATACATGAAAATTGCTTTTAAATGTGTTCATTTTATTACTATACAAAGGAAGAACATTTTAAGCCATAGTGTTTGCATATGTAAGCAAAATTTTCACATTGTTATTGCATTGATTAAACTAAGAAATTGAAAGGCTTAACCCGTTTGCTTGTTTTCCTAGTTAATATTGGATTGTATTTACACATAAAAAGAATGTCAGGTATTTGAAGGTTTATTTACTAGTTTGTGATGTAAATGAGGGAAGTGCTTAAATAGAGACCTAAATGATCCCACGAAATGACTAATTTGACCTCTATTTAAAAAAATTCAATAGACCAAATTGATGTTTTTATATAGTTACGGAACATTTTGGTACTCTAAAAAAGTTAGGCGACCAATTCTGCCTTTTTGTCGTTCCTCTTATTATTAAATAAATAAAGAATAATATAAGCCCCAGTATGTGTATCGCAAAACAAGTTTTTAACCTATTGTATTGATTGAACTAAGTTTTGAAAAACTCAACTCATTGGCTTTTTTTTCATGTTAATATTGGGTTATTTTTACACGCAAAAATAATGTTATGTATCACGAAAGTTTATTTTTTAAGTTTTTATTTTAAAAAATTTTTATACTAGACATCTATTTTTAAAATCTCTAAGGCTTCGTTTGGGACGACTTTCTTACTGCTTCTTAAAGCAGCTTTATAGTATAAAAATTTTAATTTTTAAACTAGAAAGCTGTTTTAAGAAACAATAAAAAAAAACGTCCCAAACAAAGCCTAATTCTAAAGTTTAAAGCTTATTTAATATTTCATTTTGTATTAGGTATATTTTTTTTTTCTTATATTATGCTAATTTTATGTTCTTGTTGGATGGTGTCCATTAAGGAAGATTGAAGAGCATGCATCCTCATTTGTGCCCATGCACTTATTAATGGACCACCTTATAGATATGTGGCTGCCTTCCAATCACCAAAGTTGTTTGTCTTCATAATTAATATAGTAATTAATGTGAGGGCATGCATGTGCTTTTCATTGATGCCTCATGCTTTGCTTTTGTCAAAATTGTATATTAATATTGTAATCATAATTAAGCATTATAAGCTTAGTTGTTGAGCATTCAAAAGTTAGATAAGAATTGAGATTTGTAATGAGTAGGTAATAATAATTGAGATTTTTTTTTAGAAAGATAAATGTTGAAATAAAAATTTTGATTAATTAAATTAGTTGGTACCCACAAATAATAATTAGGATAGAATAAATGATTACGATGAAGTATCTTGATATGATTCATTCTTATTTATTATTTTTAAGGGAAATTTACATACATATCACTTTATAACATCCTATTTACATATCTGACACCTAAAACTTTAATATTATATGCATACCACCCTATATTACTATGTATGTAATATTAAAGTTTTAGGTGTTAAATATGTAAATAGAATAGTATTAAGTAGTATGTATGTAAATTTTCCTTATTTTTAATGAGCTTTTTTTTTTTTGGCACTCAAAATATTATATATGTAAAATGTATCATTTTATAATCTCATCTTGTGTGTGTGAAAGAAGATTTGAGGAAGTTACAATGGGATATTGCTATAGAAGATGACCAACAAGGCAACAAGGCTGGTGGCTGTGCATTTTTTAATGAAAAGTTGTGAGGATGTTGCGGTGAGATCTCATTATGGAAGGCATTGACGAGACTGACGACATGTGTAATCCCAAACAAAACCCGCGAAGACAAAGAAGAAGTGAAAGAAATCACAACAAAATATAACTAAGAATGCCATTGATGAGAGTCATGAGACTAGTGGCTTGCAATCTCGAAATCCGAGACAATAAAGAGCTTGAGTAAGGCTTTGTTTGGAACAACTTTTCGTCGTTGGTTTTTAGCTACTTTTATTAAAATTTTGTGCAAAAATACTACTATTGAAAACAGTAAAAAAAGTCAGTCTCAAATCAAGCCTAAGCCACAATTGTGAAGTTACATTGTGAATTAAGTTTTATGTGAGTAAATAGTAAAATTTAGATGTTAAATACAAATGGTTCGAAAAAATCACGATAAATGAAAGGGCGACAAAAAGTTAACATAAGATGGTTTTTTTTATGTTGATTAAAGATTATGGCTTACATAAGTATCCAACATTATAAATATAAATCCACTTTTCCATTATAATTTTTAGCATAAACAAATATCTCTAAAATCAACCTTACATGATTTGACCACTAATTAAAGTCCATTTATTTCGCATTATCTCGAGTTAGGTCAAAATAGGATCATAAAAGCCATACCAATCATAAATTAAATAGCACAAAAATGATATATATTTATGAATAAAGATTTTAAATGTGACATCGCCTTAATAATGAAAGATGATAAATTGAAAATGAACTATTCATTCAATGATTTGATATGTAACCACATATGAAAATGAACGGAAGAGGGATGTGGGAGGAAAAAAGATGTAGAATGAAATTATTGAAAGAGAATAAGCATAAAAATAAAGAAATAAAAAAATATCAGTTTAAAACTGATCATTTAAGTGAGAAAAATCCATATGTTGATTTTTTTATTAAAATATAAAAGGAAATAATTAAATATGTTTGTAATGTTGTGGATTAAAGTAAAGGGTGAAAGCAAGAGCTCATGTTGCATAAGATATTTCTCTTTGAAAGGGCCTACATGTCAATTCTATTCAAATTAGGCCCGAAAAATTCGGGTTCAAAATGACTCATTTAATAAACGGTTCTAATTTGGTTCGTGTATTTCAACATATTTATTAAACGGGTCTGGCTCGGGTTGACCAGTCAACCCGATTTTGACCCATTTTGGTTCAAAATTGGCCTTTTTTAACTTTTTGGTATAATATTTTTATTTTGTATCAATTAACCTAAAATCTTTAAGTAACAAGAAAATAAAAATATTTTTCAATTAAAACAAATTATCTGGTTGGGTTTGGGTTGCTAGAGAGTCAAATTCGATTTCAATTTTTTTTTTACTCGTTTATTAATAAATCGGTTGTGTTTGGGTTAATCAGATTTAAGTCGGATCACTTTCGGGTTGGTCTCGAACTTGACCCGTTGTCTCGTTTTAACACCCCTACTCTTCTAGCAAGCAATGGTTAGATCTTCTTCTAAAATGACAAATGATTTTCCATTATGTCAATAGAAGTTGAGCTTTTATCGCCAAATAATAGATTATGTTAAATCTAAACAAGTATGTGATATCTCTCTCATTAGGTCATCCCTTAATTTCTTATTACATAATCTCATATTTATAGAGCCAAATTTGATTATAAATATATATATATATATATATTATGATAGAATTTTTATTGATTTTCATATGAGTAACTCCCCCAAAATTGTTAATAATTACTTTTTCCTTCAAAAAATCAACAAACATTAAAAAAGAAATCATCAATAAATTCACAAACTAAAGAGAATATCCTCAACTATATGAAAAAAAAAAAAATTTATTTGAGTCCATAAAAAAAAAAATAGAGCTTTAGGAGGAAGCAAATTTGAACTATCTTACATTTGCCAGCTAGAAATATCTTGGCTTGATATTAAAGATTGAATAGTTGAGATAAACTAGCAAAGGATTAATTGTATCTACATAAATTGAATGATATAGAAATAATATGGCATTTGAATTAGGACCCCACCCCTTAGGCTTCCATAGGGAGACACCATCAGGACCACTTCAGCTCAACCTCACCATAATTTCAAGCAACAAAAGACTAAAAGAGTGGAAATTTTCATTATGTCATGCAACTTAAAGATATTAAGGTTTCTCATAAGGAGGCATTTAAACATTCCAAATGTTTCTTCATAGGAAGCTTGATGCATATGAGGACTCCTTCTAGGTTTCGTTTAGGACGATTTTCTTACTGCTTCTTAAAACAGCTTTCTAGTATAAAAATTTTATTTTTTGAACTAGAAAGTTGTTTTAAGAAGAGTATGAAAGCCGTCTCAAACGAAACCTAAGAGATTGAAAAGCGAGCAATTGGAATTCTATATATCATCCAATATTTGTTTTTTGTTTGACTAATGTCTGTAGTTTTTATTTTGGCAGTTTAATAATTTCAATGATTTTTTATATTTATTTCTAGCCTAGATATAATTACAAAAAAAAAATTAAATGTTAGGAAATTAAAGATTTTAAAATTTATATTTATTTCAATGTTAAAATCATGAATATAATTTTATTCTTGGGAATTTTGCAACAAATTTCTAACTAAGGTTTTGTTTGGGACATCTTTCTTACTGTTTTGTTTTTTAGATCATAACCATAATTTTTATGTATGTTACTTTTTCACTGTTTTCAAGAAATTTGTGTGCTATGAAGTTATTTTTATGGCAGATTTAAAAAATTTATTGTCCCTATAATATGATTTTAAAATTGCATTCACAAAAATTTATAGGCACCCCAAGCAAACCTTAAATTTCATTCTCTTTGAGGCAAATTTATTGAAATTGACTAAAATTAAATATTCAATTAATTTTGAACACAATAAGAATTGGATATTGTTCTCTTTCTAGACAAAGCTTTTGAATTAAGATAAGGGGGAAATGGTGATTAATCTATTAATTATGGCTTGAAAAGTAAATAAGTATTAATATTATTTTATTTGCACTATAATTTTTATCAGGACTTATGTAGTTGTCTAAATTTTTAATTTATCATTATTAAATTCTTTGAAATAATGTTTACATAGGAAATTCAGAATATGTTATCTATATTAAAACTACCCTAAGATTTTATAAGAACTATCACATCAGCTATTATACTTAAATTATTATAATTGATAAACTTTTCTAAGCAAATCACATTTAAAATTAAGCCATAATAAATTATCTTTTGGAAAATTGTGATATTATTATTAAACAATTTTCTCAAAATATTTATGTGACTTTAATTTTTATATTATTATTTTTTGGGGTGTGGGGGGGGGGGTAAATATGTCATTTCTCCTCAATATTTTTTTTTAAAAAAAATTATCCAGATGATTGACCATTGGCACCACTCCTCTGAGTAAAGTAGCCCTGAAAACCATGAGCATTTATGCCTCAAACTGCACCCTATATATTATTGTATTATCAAGCTTGTAAATGTTCTCTCTCTGCTGGGTGCATCTCACATGGTGGGACCATTATTTTTTTTTTTTTTCTAAGCTAACAGTTAATTAGAATAAATGTGTGGCTTCGATTGGGACGACTTTCTTAATCTTTTTTGAAGAAGTTTTTTTTAGTAAAAATTTATTTTTTTCTACTAAAAAGCTATTTTAAGGAGTAGAAAAAAAAAAACCGTCTTAACTAAATCTTAATTAGTCAAAATTAAGCTATCATTGACTCAACTTATTAGCTTATAAGCCAACTTGTTTAATAAATATTACTATAAAATATAGCAAAATATATTACTATTTGATATATCATCAAAAAATCATTTTTGTCGGCACGAATCGCAAGGCAAAATCAAGCTGAAAACTTTAAAAATTAAATCAAGGATCATCTGAACTCCAATTTCAGCAAATTTACAGTCAAACGGAGCCTCTCAAAAATACAAACTCAACGGCACCAAATTCGACTCAATCTGAACCAAATGAGTCCAAATCAAGCACCATAGCGTTATTGGAAAGTTCGAACCACAATTTGAGTTACCAAACGGTTTCCAAATATGACGTGCTTGTAGTCGAATCGAGCAGTCCGACGAGACAAATCCAATGAACCCAAGATCGCCGAATTCCGAAATCATTAAGACCTTCAAATGTCTGAAGAACGGTACATGATCAAGGATGTATCAAGAATTTAAATCGGTCGTGCCATTCCAACTACTCCTCATTTACCCCTGGATGCTCTCACCTAATTTACATACCGGGCCATGTCACTCCTAAATCTATAACTAGATCCTATTTCTCTTGAGGGGGAACCGAAGCAAAAAGAAAGAAGAAAAAGGGGAGAAGAGAAGAGAAAAAAAAGATTAGGAGAGAAGAAACTTCTCCCTCAACAGCAAGACCACCAAGAATTCTGACCGCGACGCCCGACATGACGTCTTAATTTTTTGCCAGAGCAACCGCCTGCCGAGTGACACCGGAATTTTTTTTATTATATATTTTTTTATTTTTTTTTTATGTCCGACGCTCCAGAGATGATCGTCATAAATTCTTGCCACAAACGTGACGCCCGGATATTACTTACCGCAGATGCTCAAAGTGATTCCGCCTGAATTCTGCCCGATGTCCATCAAGGTGACGCGCCAGAGAACTCTGCCCGAATTCCAAGTGACTGCCAGAATATACATACTAAATGACTCATATTCAGTCCATCGAATATTGCAACTTTTTGTAATAGGATTTTCAATCCTATGATAAAGTGAAGCATTTGTATCTGATCGTCCTAATTTTAAGGATAGTCCGGCCATCTTGTACCTC
>NW_021320100.1:2114425-2172333 GCF_001605985.2 Dendrobium catenatum
TTATTAAGTTTAATATCATATCATATATTCTTTTTAAAAAATTAGTGTAGAAATAACAAATTGCTTTCCCTTGCTCATAAACTTAATCTTTCAAATTAAAAAAATAATTTAAAGAACATATTGTAGTGTTTCCAGTTGTTAATATTTACAACAACTATATACTAGTAGAAAGGGCTAATCAATATAAAAAATTACAAATCTTCTTCCATATTTCTCATTTTGCATGTGGCACTTAAGATGGTCCAAAATCTCCTAATTGCTCTCTCAGAATAGTTTAGGCATAGACCTTTGCATGCCAACCTATTGAGGCATCTTCTAATGCTACTTTGATCTGTCCTTAAATTATTTTTTTTAACCAAATAATAGGAAAGAGAATATAGTTTTTTTATTATATTTGATCCCTACAATAATATCATATATCTTTTACATTAAATAGTCACTATTTTCCTTACCTAAGCCATGTTCTTGACAGAAGGGCCTTCATTTTTTTTTAAAGGATGAGATAATTAGAAGGGCCATCATTTTTTTTAAAGGATGAGATAATTAAATAATGGTTGGAAGAATGGGGATCCTCTTCTATCATGTGGTAGGGTCATGACATGGCAATAATTTCAGCTTCTGATACAGCAATATCATGCAATAATAGAAATAAAATAAGATAAAATATTAATTATCATATTTAAATATTAAAAAAGAATAGTGCTTCAGTTAATCTCATGACTATGTTCAATGAACCTTTGTATGAGGCAATATCTTATTGTACAGTGCTGCATCAACTTTTTTTCAGTATATATTGCTTGCAGAGCAGAACTCTTCTTATAAGCATAAATATGATGCATGGTGTTGTGACTTCACTGTGTTATATGAAATGAAATAAGTAGAATTTTTTATGTAGATTTTCAGTATTTGATCTTCTTATGTAGATTTTTAAAATTATAATAGTGGTTGAGCAATGGTGTTCGATAATGGTGATAGGGTAATGATGGTCCCACGACAAAGATTAGGTGGTGGTGGTGGCGATGGTGGTCTGAGGGTGGAGAACATGAGGTGACAGCCTAACGAAGGTGATAGAGCAGTGATAGTTTGATGATAGAGTTTAGGTAGGGGCAGTGGCGGAGTCAGAAAATTTAGCAAGGGGGGGCCTAACTTATTTTAGTAAAATTTTCCCTCAACTTTTTGCATCTGGGCTTGGGACCGGCATAGGTAGTTTTCTCCGAACTTCATCCCGAATATTAGGATTAAAGTCAACAATGGGAATTCGTAGTTCTTGATCAAATGGAAGATTTTCAACACTTCTATATTGCTGGGTAAATCAACATCCACTCAAATACACTTTTCTTTATGATCTTCATCCTGATTGCTATTGTCATTTGAGGTTTTTGAAATTGAATCGTTTGAAATATCTCTTCATGATATTCCAACCAAAGATGCCTTAAGATTAATCTGATTATATATCTATTAAAAAATCAATAAATAAAACTTATAAAATCAACCTTATAAATGCAAATAAACAAACAATAATACTTGTAAAATCAAACAAAAGAAAATAGATTTGTTCCTTTGCAAATTTCGGCCAAACATCCTAAAAAATTTCTCAAATTTTCATTTTTTTCACTTCGACAAAATTTAAGTGCTTGTGCTTCAAGAGATTCCTGTTCTATGAAAATGATATATAAATTTATAGCTTGGATATCATATTTTACTTCAAGCAAAAAAATAAGGCATGATTCATCTTTTCATAAAACTAAACCCGTCGCTCGCGTCCGGCATACCACTGTCCTGCTTCGCATGTGCCGTCGTGCCACGTATGCTCGCGTATACCCGAGTATCGGTTCTTGTTGGGTTGACCCAAATAGTGTCGGGTCAATTTCACGTTAGACACGAACCTGACCCATGACCCTATTTTGGCAGGCCTAAGTTTAGGTGACAGTGATCCAATGATAATGGTGTGACAGTGACAAACTAATGAATATTGTTGGTTGTGATGGTTGGGTGAGGACAATCTAAAAGTAGTGTATAGCCTGCATTGATCCATGGAAATGGCTAGGCAGTGGTGGCAATCCGATGATGATGGTTGTTTAGTAGATGTGATCAGACAGCAATAGTCTAGGTCTCTTTCATTTGCATTGAAGGTATACATTTATAGTGTTTTTTAGTAGCATTCGAATAACCCAGAGCAATTCCCTTTATCATAAGATATTTTTCAAATGTTTTGGTGCTTTAATTATGTCAAAATTAATTGATTTTTGGCTCATTGGATTCGTCTCATTATGATCCTAAATTTGACTAGAAACATGCTTGATTCAGATATCATTTGATACTTTAACTAATGTCATGAAAGTTTCAACTATACTTCAAATTCTTGATATGGGGTAATTTATACACTGATTAGAGCATATTTGATGTTGTTATGTTCATCTCATTGAGCCATTCAGTTCAATTATAAGTTTAGTAATATCAAAGTCTAAATTGTCTCAAATTTAATTTTGAAATTTTTTAATTCTAATATGCATTGATATTTGTTCTCTATTGAATAATTTTTTTGATGACATGCTAAAAATAAACACAATACTTGGACCATTATTTATATTTGAGACCTCATAGCCACATTGCAGGAATTGAAGCTGTGAAAGCAACCAAATTTGAAAGTCAATAATGCACGCACAATAGAAATCCTCTTTGCATTCACGATCATTACTCTAACATTGCAGTCAGCCAGATTTCCGGCATTAACTTAAATGACAGCCAGTTCAGCACCTAACTCTCACACGAACCCGACTCATAACCCAATTTTGGCAGTCAATGATAATGGTGTGACAGTGACAAACCAATGAATATTGTTGGTTGCGAGGGTTGGGTGATGACAATCTAAAAGTAGTGTATAGCCTGCATTGATCCATGATGCACGCACAATAGAAATCCTCTTTGCATTCACGATCATTACTCTAACATTGCAGTCAGCCAGATTTCCGGCATTAACTTAAATGACAGCCAGTTCAGCACCTAACTCTCATTGCCTATAAATACCTCAACTAATACTCAGAAAGGACTTTTTGGTCACCTAAAAGTCTTTAAGGGTTTTTTTTTTTTTAAACTGTTGAAGCATCTTCATCAACTCTAAGGACATCTTCAATTGAACACCATTCGTCCATTTGTAGCTTTAATGAACGTCAGCCTAACCGGCAAATGAAAACATACGTCAATATTAAAGTTGCACTATTTAGAAACACGTGTTTTTTTAATTATAAAATTTTCTTAAAATTATTAAATTTTAACATTTAGATCCCAAATATATTAGTTTAACTTATGTTATTGATTAGCTAATTTTAATATGTTTAATTTTTTTTATGTGATTAATTTATTTAAATTAGATTTTTCATTTTAAATAATTTAAAATGCAATAGCATAATTAAAATGCAACATTAATATATAAATTAGGATAAAATTCACATATAGATTTAAAGGATAAAATAATAAAAAATCACAAAGTACTTGCACACTATGATAATAAAATGATAAACAAAAATTTAAAAAATAAATACATAACAAACAATGACAATAAAAATACTTAATGATAATTGAAACAAACAATAACTAATATTGATAATCTAATAATGTAGAATATCAGTCTTGGATCCTCCAAGATCATTAAAATATTATCCAAATGAGTTGAATGCAGCAGGTGGTTGTTTATCTTGTTGTTATTCAAACATCTTTTATAAAATTCGTGGTTATTTAGTTTAGACAAATGGACGAATGTTAGGATCCTATATAAAACTCAAGTTATGCAACAAAACTTTTTTTCTTCCTTGAGTTCTTGTAGGGCATAGGCCTTACTTGAGAGCTCCAAGTAATTTATCTTTATAAATCAAAATTGGTTTTCAAAAGTTTTAAGAAAAAAAAAATCTAAAATAAAAAATATAATAAAATGAAACCTCAATATAGTCAAATCAAAGCTAGACACATCATCAACAAGATCCTATGGTCAACATTCCAAATTATCCCTAATCATTTGCTTGGAGGAAAAGATAGATATAAAGTGGCTCCATGAAAGTGGGGAAAAAATGAACCATTATTTTCCAAAAAAAAAAAACTCCTAATAAAAAATAAAGACATATTTAAAATAGGTGAATATTTTATCCAAATTATAGAACAAGTAAATTTAATTTTTAAGACAAATAATTAATTTAAATGTTATTTTGTTTTACAAATTAAATAACTCTCAAATAAATTTTATAACAATATCTTATCATTTCTATAAATTATTTGTCTATTTTAAATATGTATCTTATAACTTATATATATGGGTGTGTTAACTAGTTATGTTTGCGTACATCAAAAATTGACCTAACCTAAATCAAATCAACCTTAACCTAACTCATTTAATAAACGAGTCAAAAAAGTGGATCCGAACTCAATCAGCCAACATCCTGAATGTCTCAAGCCTGATATAATAACTCATTTATTATTAAAAAAAAATTATAACTTGTTAACTATAGAGTTTCTGTTAATTAATCAAAAATAAAAAGATTATGCTACCAAGCAAAAGAATTTAGAAAAAAAAATATTCGAACTCGGCACCTTTATTAAATGGGTCAACCCGAACCCAAATTTTTTAGATCAAGTTGTCGAGCTAGATCATTTATTGACACACAAAAATATAATGTTCCTCCCAAGGAAAATGATAATGCCCTAGATGAAATAGGGTAACTCAGCTGAAATAAAAGAGTAGGGGCATTGCATGTCCACTGGCCTTCAGGCTCCAACTTTGCAAGCCCAACAATGGTGATGTGATGTTCTAACAATATTTCCTATGTCCAAAATCATATAAATGAATTTAAATTTATGTGAAATTTAATCATCAATGTTGTACATGATTAGTGTTCATTGCACATGGGTTGGACCAATGTGAAAGATCATGTAAATACTTCTAAAGTTGTGGGCTTTAATGATTAAAAATTTACTTTTCAATGCAAAATATTTCATTTTAAATTTTATTTGTGGCTTCTCTTAATTTAAAAATTAAGAGAAAAGTTAAATGGGATATAATTAAGAATATTAAGTATATTTTATCCACACTTTGAATTTTTTTTATTCCTGGTTTTAAAATTTTATGAAAATAGTTTTTTGGCTAAAATTTTGAATGAACAAAAAATAACTGTATAATATGTTATTCATTTATTAAAAGTTGACAATAAAGTTTTCAATCACGCAAAAAGAAGAAAACATCTAACAATATTATATATAGTTAAAATTTTATGAAATTTATTTTCAGTATATTTTATGATAATGTGTGATAATTCCTTGGAAAATTTTGATGTGCATGAAACAAGCAAACTTTAGAACATGTAAATATTCTAAAATTTGTAATTGATTATCATTCTCTAAGAAAATCTAAATTTTCATGCAAGCTTTAAGTCAACGGCATGGCGGTGGTCTAATGGAGGTCGACGGTCGGGCAAATGTTTGATGGAGGTCGCTGGTCAGGCAATAGTTTTGCGGCATTGGAGATCATGCGGAGGTCTGCTTCCAGATGAAGGTCTGACAAAAGTCTATGGCCAGGCGATAGTCCGACAACCTTCAACGGCCGGGCAAAGGTCTGGTAGCTATTAGCGACCATGTGGTAGTCCGGTGGCTATCAGTACTTGGGTAGTAGTACGACGGCTCACGGTTGGCGGTCGGGTGGCGATCGGGCAGAGGTTCGATGGGGATCAGGTAAATGGAAGGAGGTCAAGTGGCAGCTAGCCTACAGAATTCTGCCTGCAGTGGAGCTCTATATGCCTCAAAGCTCTCTCTAATCTCTTGTCAAAAGTCCCCCTCATGTAGAGAGTGATGATCTATTTATAAATTTTGGGTGTGACATGCTATGTAAAATATGAATAAGATCTAGAGCAAATTTGAAGTGCGTATTGGACTGCCCTTCTTGATTCATTCAATTATAGAGCATTCATTTAGCATTTAATTGTCATAATGATATTAGAATTAAGTGATCTTAGGCTCGTCTGATTCATCTCGTCGAGCCACTCTATTTGACTATAAGCATGTTATATTTTAATATCATTTGGTCACCCAATTAACGCTCTCTAAAGCCTCGCAATTTACTTTAAGCGCTTGATTTTAGCCCATTTGGGCTGATATGGGCTAAGATTGGATTAATTTTAGTGTCGCTAGGTTCATCTTACTGAGTCATTCAATTTGATCGTAAGTTTGAGATTTTTATAACACTTAATGATAAAATTCAAAATCATAACAATATTTCTTTTTAATCATTAATAAATTAAATTAAAATCAGCCCCTAAAAATAATTTTAAGCTGTCTCATTCTCACATATAAGTTGAACATCAAATCTTAATTAGATGGTCACCCACACCAACTAAGCACATATTAAATGTTATGATAGACACCTTAGAGTTATGTAGTTATGTTTGCATTTTTTATATCACCAAGCAGAGTAATATAATGATTGGCTAGCCATATTGTATGGCTAGAATTATGTGCATTAAATTAGGGATATATCTTATATAAGCATTATATTATATATTGTCCTAGAAGTAACTATATTCTTGTTTAGCATTATATTGTGCTAAGTAATATAAAAAATTAAAGGAGTTTTATTTTGTGTGTACTTGAGGTTTTATATATTTTCGCACGACAAATTGTTTGTAAGTGACACGTGTTATATTTTGCGAAGTTCTTTGATTTTAATACATGGAGAATTGAGTCCCTTTAAAGACGATGAAATTCCCATTGGTCGTGTACTCTTCTTCTTTGCTAAATGGATGAATTGACTCGGAAAGGGGATCAATGTTAAATGGTACTCTTTGTTTGGAAAAATTATTATGTGCGGACACCGTACGACATTTGGAGACCAGCTGGAACGTGCCACGTTATTTTTTTGTTCGGTACTAGTACTCGATATCGCTCGGTTCCGGATGACGTGACATGTTCTGATTGGTTCCGGACTGTTCGATATCCGCATAAAATAATCTCCTTTATTTGACCCGAATATGATGAAAAATGTGAGAAGATAAATAAATTCCGACTAAATAAATGATCCATCATCAAAATAAAGTGCAATCTAATTTTATACAAAGTATAAAGGATACATGTATTATATTTATCACTGATTGTTTAACATATAAGTTTTTAATGGTAATATCTCATGAGAATTATTAATATTTAGTTATACCCCTTAATTTTTTTATAATTTTAGTTTTCTATCTTAAAACATAAAATGATTACTAATACTATTTGTATATAACATTAATGATTAATATTAAATTAATATTGAATGTCTAATATATAATACCTGTTCAATTATAAAAATTATTTTATGTTTACACAGGGCAAGAACTGTCCCGATAATAAGTATACATATTATATACATTGATTTGGTACACATAGTATAGTATGTACATTCACATATTCAAATTATTCTTTCTATTGATACTCCCCGCTGAATAATTTATCCAACTATACAGTGGAGAAAATACACCTCTTTCTCTAGAAAGATTATTCTGTGCAAATATCGAACACAGTTCAACATTCAGATACCAATCAAAATGAGTCACGTCAGCGATATCGAGCCACAATACTAAACACTACTGAGCCCCAATACCATGATACCAGGTCTTAGATATTCGAGAGATTATTAGGTGCGGAGTGCGGACGGGGAGAACCGTCCGCACAAGCCTTATTTCGCGCTAGGTACCGGCATTCAGTACCGCTGGATACCGCTAGTTACTCATATTTATGCGAATGATGCAAATTCCGCACCTAATAATTTTTCTAGATATTCATGCGGGGTTGAACTTCACACAGATTAATTTTTACTCTCTCTCTCTCTGGCTTTACAGGAACTGACGGCCTCAGATGCTCTGATTTTTTATTTTTTTTTTGGAAATGATAATCTGATTTTATTCAATTAAAAAAATAGCTCGTGGTCCCCACCGCCCGCACAAAGACAAGACGTGCACGCGCACCCGTAACCGAGGTGAGCATACGGCCTCCGTCGCCTTCCGCAATGGATCGCTGCCGTTCGTTTTTCCACGTCATCAAAAAGTCAAACAATGGGCCCACATCCGTAAAACCCGAGCTCCCCGCACTAACATCTCTAAAAAAATTCTATAAAATAAACATTAACGTATTTTTTATTATTATTACTATACTAACACTACTCCTCTTCTTAATTATTTATTTACGCATGGAATCACCGTCACATGGGAGGTGTGGGCCCGCCTCCGCCGACAATAACGCCACGTCGGCGTAATATAATTAGGCTTATTTAATTAATCTAATTTATAATCTTAATTATAATTTAAAGACTAATCATTCTATGCGGGCGTGGGTCGCTTTCCGCTATACCCGCCGTCGAACCCGTACGAGCATCACGTGGCATCCGTGACGCCTCATTCCGATATTTCTATTTGGCGTCTCTACCCACCGCTTTGACCCTAAATTACGATTGTACCAGCGCCATGTACTTTCCATAGAAGTGAGGGGGCAAAACGCAAAAAGGACCAAGTTAGTCACATAATATTAATATCCAATTAATAAATTTCAATTGATTTTTTAGTCTTAATATCCAATCAATAAATTGAGATAATTCATTTTAATTTATATTATAAAATATATTATGACTTACTTTTGTAGCATTTAAAACTAATTTGGTCATATCAAACATAAGAATATATTGCATTTTATTGGTGGTTTTAAATTGCAAGATAAACTTTTTTTTAAGAACTGATATCCATTTGTTGCAACCCTCGGAAGAGCATTTGACGGCGTGACTAATCCTTAGCTGACCTAGAAGAGGCGCCCGCCCTAGAAACCTCATGGCCCGCACTTGATTGGGCCCCACTTGAGAAGCGCTACCACTCGAGGGAAATCAAGCATGGGTTAAGAAGTTCCCAACCGTACTCGCCCACCAACCAAACTAAACAACGATGGGTGCAATAAAAAGTTATGTTTGTATATAAATGTTATTTTTGCTTGTTATTTATTTATTTAATAAACTTAATATAAAAAAATCTTTTGATGAAAATATATTGACATTAAAAAGAATAAATATAATTAATATATTTGTAAATATCATGATTAAGTCTATTTATTTTATAACCAATTCAAGTTTAATGTATATAGCTAATATTAATAAAATTTAAATGAAATCTTAATCAAAATTTGTTAGCTTAAATGACTTATTAATTATTTTCTATTATTATTATTATTATTTTATTTTTAAAAATATGTTATTTTTAAATATTAATTTAATACTAATAAAATCTTACCAAATCCTAATTAGTCTAAATTTGTAATTAATATTCAGTTAATCAATCAAGTAGTTTGTTATCTTATTTAAAAAAAAAAGAGAGAAAAAAAAGTAGTTTATTATCTTATACTTATTTATTATAAGCAAAAAAAGTGTAAAAACATGCAGATCTTTGTTAAACTTCAAATTAATTAATTTCTACTAACATTTATTATATAAACCACAAAACATTATAATTAATTATTTAACTAATCCTAATCTAATTATTACAATAAAACGCCAACAACTTTTAATTAACATAGAACTTGTTTGGATTCATTTTTATTATTTTATTTTATTTCAAAGGCATATTTATTTCATGTATATTTATATATTTTTAATTTTTTTTGAATAAATTAAATTATTTTTAAAAGCATTCAAAATAGTTATTAAAATATTTTATATATTTTTAATAATAACTATCACTATTAGCCACCACAAGAGAGAACCCTAAAGATCGTAAACCACCATCTTGAATATTGTTGTGAATTGAAACATTCATGACGGTAGAGAGATAAAGAGCATAATATCTTAGCTTTGAACAAAGATACAACACACATACAGATAAAGAGAGAAATGTGTGTGAGTCATAAGAGACAACAATATTTTTACATGGAAAAACCTAAGAGGGAGAAAACTATGGGGTCTGGCTCAATTAAAATGATTTCAGTAGTGTTTTTAGTTTATTACAAATGGTGCCCTTCCGGGGAGGAGGCATTGGCTCAATGTATAATATAGAGCACATTACATAGCTAGGTTGGAAGAATCCAATGATAAGGGAGCTATTGGTCTGTTCATTTAGTTGGTAGGACTGTGTTTGGGTTATGGAGATCAAAAGCACTATAGTCGGGAGGGCTACGGTGGTCGGAGGGACCATAGTCAGCGGGCGACGATGGTTGAAGGGAGCGTAGTCAATAGGCGAGTGGATTCAATGGGTGAAGGTGGTCAGAGGAATCATAGTCAACAAGCGACGGTGGTCGGAGTGACCATAGTCGACGAGTGATAGTGGCTAGAGGGAGCATATTCAGTGGACGATGAAGGTTAGAGGGACTGTAGTCAGCATACGACGGTGGTCGGAGGGACTGTAGTCAACGGGCAGCAGTGGTCGAATGGGATCGTAGTCAACGACGATAGCCATCGAAGGGATTGTAATCGACGAGAGACATTGGTTGGAAGGATCGTAGTCAGCAGGCAACAGTGGTCAAAGGAACCGTAGTCGACGGGTGATGGTGGTTAGAGGGACCGTAGTCAACCGGCAAGGTGGTCGAAGGAATAATATTCGACATATGACTATGGTTTGAGGTAATGTAGTCGACAAATGATAGGGGGATCGTAGTCGGTGGGCGACGATTATTGAATTGACCGTAATTGGCACGCAATAGAGATCAGAGGAGGACCGTAGTTGGCGGGCGATAGTGTTTTGAGGGATCGTCGAGCGAAAATCCAGCAATGGTCAGCAATTGGGTTGAAGTACAATGTTGGTCGGGCCTAAGTTTGACGACATTCGATGGCCGGTTGAAAATGCGGCTATGATCGGTGGCCAGGCGGTGGTCTGACGATGGTCAGGTAGAAGTCCAACGATGGTTGGCAACTGAGTGGAAGTCTAACGATGTTCGGTGCATAAGGAGGTGGTCCGACGATGGTCGGGCAGAAGTCATGTGGCGGTGGGCGGCAAGGTGGAAGTCTGGCGGTGGGCGGTTGTCACGCGGTGATCTGAGGATGGTGGGGCGGAACTCCGATAATGGTCGACTGTCGGGTCAAAGTTCGTTGGCTATTGGCGGCCTAGTGATGGTTCGATAATGATCAGACGAAAGTCCGACGGTGATTGACAATCAGGTGATGGTCCAGTGACAATCGATGGGGGTTTGCCGGTAGTGATGCCAAAGCTTTTAAAGCCTTAAAGCTCTCTCCAATATCCATCCAAAGGTTCACATGTAAAGAGTGAGAGTTTATTTATAGATTTTCATAAATGACACACTTTTTAAATATAGAGAAAATTCGGGGCAGGTTCGGAGTGCTCCATCGAATGACCTGTATTGATTCCCCTTATCATAAAACATTTTTTAACTATTTAAGTGCCTTAACAATGTCAAAATTCAAAGATTTTGGACTCGTTGGATTTGTTTCGCCGAGTCGCTCGATTTGACTAGAAGCATGCCATTTTTGGATATCATTTTATCATCCAAATAATACATTGAACCTTCCAAATATGCTTTAGACTCTTGAATTGGACCCATTTAGGCTCGGATTGGACTGATTTTGGTGTTGTTGGGTTCATCTCTTCAAGGCGTTCAGTTGGACTATAAGTTTGCTTAAACTTGAATTTAGATGGTCCCAACATTAATTTTTAAAGTTTCCAACTTGAATACGCCTCGAGATTCGTGCACGATCAAGATGATTTTATTGTAACGTATCAGTTGCCCCATATTTTTGGACGTTGAATCTCGTAGAGTCCAAAAATATATCTATGATTTAGCATTCTCCGAAGTCAGAGTGTTAATCGAAGCAAAATAAAATATAAAAAATATTTACTCTAAAATTTTTCAAATAGCTTAAAACTTATCATTCATACTCTTTTAAGTTTCAAAAGTGTCAAATTTCAGCTCGAAACATCGAAAAATGATTATAGTGACCCTAAAAATGTCCAAATCGGACTTTACGAGATAAAGAAATATATAATTAATTATGAATGAATATGTAGTAATCAATATACATTTATTTATTTGTCATTATTATGTATTTGACATTATTACTTTATATGTAATAGTTAGAATTTAAATATCGTAGTGGCGATCAAGACCTGGTACTCTTACCCAGGCTCCAATTCACTCTCACTGGGAAAAAAACTATTTGACACGAGTTTAAATACAAACGACAGTGACCAAAGCAAGATACTCTTATGCATGCTCCAGTTCTCTCGTGGTGGGAGAAAACTTGTCCATAAAGGAAACAAAATAAATTTACGTGAGAGAGATCAAAATAGAGTAATACCTTACTTAAAATCTTAACATCAAATCTATGCATAATTAATAACAAAATATATGCATCACAGTAGAGTTGTCAATAAATGATCCGACCCATCAATCCGATAAAAAAAAATATCAGATTTAGATTTACCCATTTAATAAATGAGTCGAGTTCATATTGATTTTTTACAATTCATTCATTAAATGATTCCAGTTTGGGTTGACCATCAAACCCGCTTTTGAGTCGAAATTAACATATTTAATATTTTTTCCTTAAATTTTTTACTTGTTAGTATAATTTTATTACTATTTTTATTAAATATCATAAAATGTATAGGTAATAAATCATAAAAAGTTCTTTGTAATCAAAGTAGGTTAATAGTCCAGGCTCAAGTCAAATTCAAGTTAATTGGATTTGGATTAAGTTCAATTCTGATCGAACTCAAACCCAATCCATCAACCTTTTTGACACAGTGCGCTATTTAATTTGTATCATCATTATTACTCATTTCTTAACCTTTGAACTATTAGCAATAAACTATAATTGAATCACCTTAATTACAAATTTACCTACTTGAACTCAACCAACAATTTCAAATGCTCTCAAAATTTAATAATTTCATATTCAAATTTTAAAAATATATTTTATTCATAAATAATCAATTTTCAAAGCCTTAGAAACTCTCTAAAAAAATTAAATAAATATATATATTTTTAGGTAGTTTTGAAAAAAAAAATCGGCTTAAAAAAGCAAAAGGTCTGTCTGCCTAATCCACCTTGGTCCAAAAGACGGAGCACTGTTCCACACGAGCACGCTTCATTTCTCAGCTTCTTAAAAAATTTATCATTTTTTATATATAAATAAATACTTTCTTCTCTCCTACTTCCATGGCTGTCTACTCTTCCACGCCCTTCGCTGCTCTCGTTCTCACCGGGCAAAGAGCCAGTGGTTCGCCGGACACTAGCTGACTGCCCCCTTACCCTTATCGGCTTCAAGCTCACTGAACCCCATCCGCCGCCACCTATCCAGTGGGAGCTGGAGCTGGAGCTGGAGCTGAAGCTGTAAAGGTTCTATTTTTGGGGTAATAACGGTGGCGGCTCCGATCCTCTGGTCTAAGATGCGGCGGTGCTTGCAATAGCGGTGATGATGAAATCCCCTGCGACGGCTGCGGCGGCCGCGGCGGCCACAGCAACGGCGGCGGCGAATCCTGGTGGCGATGGTAAGTGAGGAGTGCGAGCGTTTTCTATTCTATGCTGGATTTGGTTTGATTGATTTTGATGGTGGTGGGAAGTGGTGAGGGGATGAAACGTTTTGGTGTTGGGATGCAGGTGGGGAGAGGAAGACGATAAACCCGGAGTTGTGGCACGCCTGTGCGGGGCCGCTGGTGACGCTTCCGCCGGTGGGGAGTCTCGTGGCTTACTTCCCGCAGGGGCACAGCGAGCAGGTGAGAGGGAAGGTCACCTGATTTGGGTGTTTGCTCCGTTTAGTTCTATGGCGTAATTTGTGGATTGAACTGCCGGGCGTTGTTGTTTTTAAGGCTTTTATTTTCCCTTTATGGATTTTGAACAAGTTTTTCTTTTCTATGATTGAAGCTTTCATTGTTTCTAACGAAAATTATAATTTTTTGGGGCTCTGAGGATCTGCTGCATGCAGGTAAAATTTTCTGTAAATGGATTTGAAGGAATAAAGTTTAAGCTTTCCTTGGTTTTGTATGGCTAAATGGGGATTTACTACACTGTTTCTTTCTCTTATTTCTGCTTACTGCTTCTTATTGTGAATTCTTTGGAATTATTTCTCTTTTTTCACAGTTTCTGCCGATTTTCTTTTCTCTATATGCCTCTGCTTATTTCATTAACAATATTATCTTACAGAGAAGTTTCAATTTTGCTTTACTGTTTATTTAGGTTTAGACCTTACCCATTGGGAATCTGTAAAGCTTGCTAGTCGATGACAGCTCTAGTGGCTTTCATCTGAGAAAAGACTACTGCTAGATGCCATTCTAAGGAGTTTTTTTTTTCCTTCCTCTTTGAACCAGAGATTTCACAATGGTGATGAGGATTTTATGACAATCTAATCGTAACTCTTGGCTATCACTTTTGGTCTTGTGCAGATCAAGAGGTTCTTGAGTTGAAATGTTAGGAAATAATCATTTGAAGTTTAGCCATGTGATTTATCCCAGAATTTCTTAAATTTCTCTTCTTCTTGAGTTTCTCTTGAACTGTTCCCCTAAGCAGCTTAAGAAAAATTGCGATAGAAGCTCAAAAAACTTCTAAGACGTACCTTGAAATCGTGAAAATGCTTTGAATTGAGGATATAGACTCATAGAAGCCTAACTTAGTAGGCTTATGAAAGTGGAGTTTTTGCTTGCACCTTCATCTAAAGGAAGGAGTTTTTTATGACCAAAAATAGTGAGTGCCTTTGATTTTCATCTTTATGAGTCTTTACTGGTAACTAGATAAACTTAATCTCATTATTTTGTTGGATTCAGATCTTTAAATTTTCTTTTCTTGAGAAAATTTTGTACGAATGTCTTGGAGTAGTTTCACTCCTAGTTGGCTCTTTCAAGTTGATTTCCCATGAAAAGTTTCATGGGACCTTTTTTATGGGCCATTTGAACTGGACTCTGGAGCAGCTAGTACCAACTTTACTAATGTGAACTTTACAGTACAGTAGCTTTTTATGAAGCATTAACAAACTTGCAACACAGCTGGCATTAAAGATCTAAGAATCTCACATTCGCTTAACATCTATTTGAAGTTCACCGGGCAACTACTTTTGTGTATTTATGCACATATTGCTACGAACAACTACAACAACAACATTAATATCAAGCCTTTGTCCCACTATGAGGGGTCGGCTACATGAATCCTTTTTCTCCATTATGTCATGTGAAAAGTCAAATTCTTGTTTAAATATAATAAAGAAATATCATTTCTGATACTTTCTAACCAAGTCTTTTTAGGTCTACCTCTACCTTTCTTAATATAAGTTAAATCTAATACATCTACTTTCCTAACCAGGTCATCAGAAGGCCTTCATTTTATGTGACCAAGCCATCTAAGGCGACTCTCTCTAATCTTATCTTCCACTTGCGCTACTCCAACCTTTTCACGTATATGCTCATTTTGTATCCTATGTCTAAGGGTAAAGCCACTCATCCACATGATCATCCTCATCTCTGCAACACTTAACTTAGTATTGTGCTTCTCTTTTAATGGCCAACATTCGACATCATAAAGCATTGCAGGTCTCACCACCATCTTATAGAATTTTCTCTAAAGTTTGAGGGGGGCTTTTCTATCACACAATAGGCCCGATGAATTCCTCTACTTCAACCATCCAATTTGAATTATGCTGATAATATCCCCCTCTATTTCACCATCACTCTAAACAATAGATCCAAGATATCTAAATGTGTACTCTTATTAATGACTTGATCCCCAACATATTGCTACGAAACTTCTAGATAATAATTCATCTTTTTATCTGTTTGTTGGTTGATGAATTAACATTGCATATTGGTTATATGTTCATGTTCAATAACCAATTTGTGAATGTGGATGGTATTTGTGCAGTATATTGCCAGCATTTTTTATTAAAGTGATGTGGGTTCTATGTTTGGCAGGTAGCAGCATCTATGCAAAAAGATATTGATGCTCATTTTCCAAATTATCCAAACCTGCCCTCCAAACTTATTTGCCTTCTTCACAATGTTACTCTACATGTATGTTTAAATTCTCTTATTTCGTCAAGTATAAAAAAAAAAAGCTTTTGGGGAAACAATGCTGTGAATTACCTTTTTTTATTGATCATATGTGCTCTCAATTCTGTAGGCGGATACAGAAACAGATGAAGTTTATGCACAAATGACCCTTCAGCCAGTCAATTCAGTAAGTACTAAAAAATATGTGTAGCTTATTGCATCCCATTCTTAAATTAGTTATTTGATTCTCTTATGATTCACGTTTCTGAGAATGAAACCGAGGCTTTTCGCCAACTAATTAGGCCCATTTGCTCTTGCCTTGCCCGCATATGCATCTGCGATGTTTCATTCTTCATGATCAATTCAATATTTTAGGTGTTCTTGGGAGGATTGTGAGAGTTACCCAGTATTTGATTCTCAATAGTTTGTCTTGACTTTCTGGTGGGTGCATATAGCAAGCTAATTTAGCTTAACAGTCCAATTTAGCAATTTGAGGACACCTTTTTCAAGTGTCCAATTCTATTGATAGAGGTTAAGAAATTCTTAAAGATCATTTAGCCAAAACTATAGATTTTATGGAGGCTGTTAGCATACATTATTATTTTTCATTTTATTTGATAAGCTCCCACCTTATGAGATATATCAAAACCTTAAAGAATGTATTGACTTTAAGAAATATTAAAGTTATTATTCTTAAAACATTACATTATCAATATTATCATATATGGCTAATAGTTATTATAGAAGTTTATGATGTTTATTATTGCAATATGTCCTCGATATTTTACTTTATTATATTTTCCTTATTATTATTTTCTTTTGCCTTTATATAGGCATATTTGTACTAGCACCAAATTTAATGAAGCAAAGATTTAGCCTTTGATGATTTCTAACATTAGCAACCGAATTTGAAAGGACATTCATAGTACATTTTTTAACTTTCTTGCAACTGTTGCTTTTTCAAAATGTTAGCCTCCTTCAGATGATACTGACTAAGAGTTTATTATTTTTTTTAATAGTACGATGAGAAAACACTGCTGACAACAGATCTTGCATTGAAAACAAGCAAACCACAAACAGAATTTTTCTGTAAAACACTAACCGCTAGTGATACCAGCACACATGGAGGGTTTTCAGTGCCCCGTCGCGCTGCAGAGAAGATATTTCCTCCTCTTGTAAGTATTTTCTCTTAGCCAAAGAATGTCTTCTTTTGCGGGCAACGCCATTTCTTTTATTCCTTTAGAACTACATGCAGGACTTCTCAATGCAGCCACCAGCTCAAGAACTGCAGGCAAGAGACTTGCATGACAGTATTTGGACCTTCAGACATATCTATCGAGGTAATTCGGCTAAACACTGACATCCTAACCTACTAAAGTGATCTACCTGTGTTCGCAGTATGTAGTATATGCTTTCTTAATTGATGACCATTCTTTAATATGAAGAAGCTTGTTGTGGTTTGTTTTAGCTAAGCTTTTAGATTGTATGCATGTTTGACCACTGGTATATTGGCCCAACTTTGGCTTCAACTTTAGTTTGGACTCCCTATCAAGTGGTATTAGAGCCTATAGTTTGGTCGAGATTTAATGTTTCATATAATTTATGGCTTAATAGGCCTTGGTTAGCTTCTACCATGATCGAGCTAAGTTAAAGTGGGGCGGGCGTGCATGGTGGCTCCATGTGGTTGAGTGGGCTCTTGTTACATGATATTTGATAATGTTAAGAGCTTTCATGTTGAGAGATCTCAAGTAATAGGGAGATTGTTAAGGCTCATTGAAGCATTGGGTTGAGAGTCCCACATTGAATAGAATATTAATTGGTTGGCCCTTACTCATATATAAATTTTTTTGGTTGATGACAATTTAGCCGTTGGTGCGTCTAACCGAAATTTGGCCTCTTTTTTGTTCACTCTCCCTAATACTTGATCCTGAATGTCCTATTCTAAAATATGACTTGGGACTGGCATTATATGCAATCCTTGCTGAAGCTGAAACATATCTAATTCCAACTACTGCTTTCAGGTTTCCCCTTCATGTGAAGATATGATTATAACCTGCATGCACTATCTTGAAAATGCTTCAAATCAACTATATTGCAACTTTGTTAACTGTTTGTTCATTTACTTTGTGTAATGTATTAAAAAATTTCATTTTGTGATCTTAGGTCAACCAAAAAGGCACTTGCTAACAACTGGTTGGAGCCTATTTGTAAGTGGGAAGAGGCTCCTAGCTGGCGATTCAGTCTTATTTATTAGGTATGTTTAAGGTAAACAGAATTCTGATGGAACATTTTGTTTTTAGGTCTGTCTATTACAGGATGTGCATCCCACTCGTTTTGGCCATTGTAATTTAGCAATGAGCACTATGGTGTTTGGAATCTTAAAAAGAATTTATTTATTTTTTTAACAACAAACATGTTTCATCTCTCTAACTGATGGTCTTTGGGGCAACTTTTTTTCTAGTACATGTGTGAAAGTGACTTTTTATTGTGTGCGGGCACCGGACCGAGAGAACCGTCCAATTTTCTCTCTGTCTACAGTCAAAGCGCAGTCTGCTACTGTAACTGTGCTTTTATTGTCGACAGAGAGAAAATCGGACGGTTCTCTTTGTCTGGTGTCCACACACAATAATCTCTCGTGTGAGAGTACCGTATGAATATGCTAACTGTTTCATTCATACATTACAGGGATGAGAAACAACAACTTCTTTTGGGAATCAGAAGAGCTAACAGACAACCTACTAATATATCTTCTTCGGTTTTATCGAGTGATAGCATGCACATCGGGATTCTCGCAGCTGCAGCTCATGCAGCAGCAAACAGCAGCCCTTTTACCATATTTTATAATCCCAGGTTTGTTGTTTCTTCTTTGTTAATCATATTTCTTTATTGTCTTACTTTGATAGATCAGGACAAATCTTGCAGCATTAGGTTCATTTCAATGATCATGATAATATAAATCATACAGGTTTAACATTGTGCCTGCCGCTTGAGTATTACTGTACTGCTGTGTTTTAACAGGGCTAGTCCATCAGAATTTGTTATTCCTTTAGCCAAGTACAACAAAGCAGTTTATGGTCATCAGCTCTCTCTCGGGATGCGTTTTCGAATGATGTTTGAAACTGAAGAATCTGGAACAAGAAGGTAAGGCATGGCTGTTTTCAATTATCTTAAATGCTCCTGTGTTCAATATGTGCTGGCCAGTCTATCTGATCTGAATTAGGCATGAAGGTAGGATTAAAGCTTTTGATCACTTGAGTTGGTCTCCATCTAGTATAATAAGCTCTTGTGTTCATGGTACTTTTATGTGTTGAGTCAAGCTGCTGTTCTTTCAGGGTAGTATTTGAAAGTAAAGCATCCTTGTATTCATATGTGCTGGCTAGTCTTTTCATTCTATAAAAGTGGAAATTGAATAGCTGTTTTTCTTTTTCCTGCTTTGTAGGTACATGGGTACAATTACAGGTATCAGCGATCTTGATCCTTTAAGGTGGAAAAACTCGCAGTGGCGCAACTTGCAGGTTTTTAACTTGAAATCTAATTTTATGGAGTAGGTTACATCATGGCCCCTCAAGTTTGGTCCATGAAAAAATACATCGTGCAAGTTCTAATAATGTTTTATGTATATCTTTAATGTTAAGGATATACAAAGTTTTTAAAACTTAGGTTTCGTTTGGAATGATTTTCTTACTGCTTGGTAAAGCTTTGTAGATAAAATAATTTTTAAAGTAGTTGTGAAAAGGAGCTTCCTAGTATAAAAAAAGTAGCGAAAAAGCAGTGGACAAACAAAAATTATGATTGCAGTCTGAAAAGCAAAGCAGTGAGAAAGTTGTTCAAAATGAAGCCTTAGGAATTCTAAAATTTGGAGAATAGTGAGGCTCATTGTTGTCTACCAAAAGTTTTGATGGGTCTGGATGTAATTTACCTTTTCTAAATATTTCTCTAGCATTCTCCTGGTTTCTATTCTAAGTTCTCTTAAAGTAAGTGAGGATTCATTATGTGTTTTTGAATTGCTAACCAGGTAGGATGGGATGAATCTGCACCAGGGGAAAGGCGCAACAGGGTGTCTATATGGGAGATTGAACCTGTGGCAGCCCCTTTCTTCATATGCCCCCCACCGTTTTTCAGGACAAAGCGTCCAAGACAACCAGGAATGCCAGGTCCATAACTCTTGTTTACTTGTAGCTTTTCAAATGAAAAACTCTAGGTTTTTCTTTTTTGAGTTCCCACCTTATTATTTTCTTGCAAATTGAAATTTATATGGTAAAAAAAATCATCCCATGATTTGGACTAAAATTCGTATAGAATATTAAAAACAATAATAAAAAGACTGGTAGTTGTTAGGCTTACTTTCCCGTGCAAAAGCTTCTATCATCTTAAAGATGCCAAATTGGGCTTACTGAAAACCACAACTTGCCATGTTCTGTTATAAAGATCTTTTTGCATTTCTTACTCAGCATGGATTTTGTGCTTCTATTTGGGTATTTCTGAAGTTACCCAGCTGATGTTGCAGATGATGAGTCATCGGAGATGGAGACTCTATTTAAAAGGGCAATGCCCTGGCTTGGTGAGGAGATTTGTATAAAGGATGCTCAGTCTCAAAATACAGTAATGCCTGGTTTGAGCTTAGCTCAGTGGATGAGCATGCAACAGAATCCATTGTTGGGCAACTCAGCTATTCAGTCTGATTATTTGCGCTCTCTGACTAATCCTATTATTCAGAATCTTGGTGCTGCTGACATTTCAAGGCAGTTGGGTTTGCAAGCTCAGCTTTTGCAGCAGAATAATATGCAGTTCAATTCTCCCAGGCTACCTCAACAAGCCCAACAGGTTGACACACTTCCAAAGATACAATCCCCACTGAATCAATTGAGTTCTGTTTCTCAGGCTCAGCAACCGATGCAAGATATTTCTATGCAGCAGAGGCAGCAATTTATCAATCAAACAGTCTCCCTCAGCCAGACCCAGACTCCACAACAGCAGCAACCTTCATTGTTGCAGAATAATCTCACTCAATCCCAAATTATGGTACAAAATCAAATCCCCCAACAACAGTCACTGATGCAGAATCAACATGTGATGCAGGCCAACCTTGTAAATAATCATTCCCAGCAGCATCAACAGCTACTTCTGCATCAGCAGCAGATGCAGCAACAAAATCAGCAACAGCAGCAGATGCAACACCAAAATCAGCAACAGCAGCAGTTGCAACACCAAAATCAGCAACAGCAGCAACTGATTCCGCAGAACCGAATGCCCGTTCAGGCATCTAATCAAACAAATCAGTTGCATTTATCTGAACATCAGTTACAATTGCAGTTGTTACAAAAGCTCCAGCAGCAGCAACAGCAACAGCTACAACAGCAATCACTTTTGTCTCAATCTTTGCTTCAACAATCCCAACTACCACAAATCCAAGAGCAGCAAATAACACTTCTTGAAGCATCACAGCATCCAGCATATTCAAATCCATCTTCTCAGCAGCCACAGAGTAGCCCTCAGCAATGTGGTAAAGTTGCATCCATGAATGTAAGATTGCCACAATCCTCACAACTGCTGCAGCAAAAGCTTCAGCAGCAACAAACGCCTCTTGCTGAGCTGCCTATGGGTGTACTTCCTGCTCCATCAACCAATGTTCTCTCAACGGCTAATTTGTTGGCCGCTGGAGGAACTCATACAGTCCTTACAGATGATGCTCCTTCTTGTTCCACATCACCTTCCACAAATAACAGTGCAATACTTCCTCAGCCTGTTTTTAACAGGATATCTCACCACAACATGGTTGCAACGGAGAAGGTTTCTCCATCACCAGTGACAATTTTAAATCCCTGCTCTTTAGAAGCTCTGGCGGCAAGCACCAAATTAGTTAAAGATATTCCAAAATTAGAACAAAATGTGAAGCCATCTGTGCCAATCCCAAAACTGCAAGGTCAGGGAGTTGCACCACAAGTTTATTTGAACAACTCTGCTCAGATGGACTATTTGGATTCCTCTTCTTCAGCAACTTCAGCTTGCCTTTCACAAAACGATGGGTCTTTGCAGCAAACCCTCCCACTTTCTTCTTTCAATCAACCTTCATTGTTCAGAAGCACATTAACAGATAGTGATGTCCAAGGAACTGATCTGAGGAATAATACCCTTTTTGGAGTTAACATAGATGTCCCGCTAGGAGTACCTTTAACTAATGATACCTTGCTTGCAAATAGTCTTGATTCAGGAAAATACCAAAACCAATTAACGGGTAATCCAATTACCAACTATACTACCTCAAAGGATGCACAACAGGAGTTGTCATCATCAATGGTTTCTCAGTCTTTTGGAGTTCCTGATATGGCTTTTAATTCTATCGATTCAAGTTTAACTGAGAGCAGTCTCTTGAATAGAAATTCCTGGGGACCAACTACTCAGTTCCAACGAATGCGCACTTTTACCAAGGTTTGTTGTCCCTTCTATTTCAACTTAAGGGTGTTTAACTTTAAAATGGCCTAGGAAATTAGGTTGATTTGATTAAACAAACTGATTAAACGATGTCAGAGTTGATGTTTTTTGGCTTATCCCAACTTGTGTTTTTTTTTTTTTTTTGCTCTCTATTGTTGTCAATTACAGGTTTACAAGCGTGGTGCTGTGGGTAGATCTCTTGATATAACCAGATACTCTGGATATGATGAACTGAAACGTGATTTAGCAAGAATGTTCAGCATTGAAGGACAGTTGGAAGAACGGCAGAGGATTGGATGGAAGCTAGTTTATGTTGATCATGAGAATGATGTTCTGCTTGTGGGAGATGACCCTTGGGAGTAAGTTTTTTTTACTAGACCGCAGCCCGACCCCATAATAAACACACAGATGGATGCATTGGTTATGTTTTTGCTTCACATTCTAATGGCATGTCTGGTTATGCTAAAGAATGTTTGTGATGAGGAAATATGTTCATCATAGAGCATAAGCAGCTTATAAAGGGTGAAGAAAAAAGAACTTGAATCTTTCATTACTTCCCTTTCTTTTTTAAAAGTTTGGTACTATGGGATTGAACATTTGAAAGATCCTTAATGAAGGGGCTTAAAGTACATATCACTGAAGTCACAAAGAAAAAAGCTTTCTTAAGAATGAAACCAATTACTATGTTTTCATCTAGAATGCAGTGTCTAACAAAGTATAGCAGGAAGAAATGTGTGGTTATCAAATCATGGGATTCTTTGTGCGGAGATGAGGATGCTCAGGTGGATACTGAGGCCTTCCAATGACCCTTAGATATAGGATACGAAATAAGCAAATACGAGCTCCAGTGGAAGATAAGATTAGAGAGAGTCGCTTTAGATGGTTTGGTCACATTAAATGGGGGCCTTCCTATGACCCGGTTAGGAAAGTTGAGGTATTAGATTTGACTTATGTTAAGAAACGTAGAGGTAGACCTAAAAAGACTTGGTTAGAAAATATTAGAAATGATCTTTCTTTATTAGATTTAAATGAGAATTTGACTTTTATCATGACACAATGGCAAAAAAGGATTCATGTAGCCAACCCCACGTAGGGGGACAAAGGCTTGATGTTGTTGTTGTTGTTGTAATGGTTTTAGTTCTACCACTTGAAAATTGTTAACATTTTGCCTGACATAGGAAATTCCTCCTCTTCATTATTTCATAGAATTTCATGTTGGTCTCATATCATGGCTCAAAAAAATCCATGGTGAAGCAAGGAATTATGTTCTTTAGGTGTCATATTTAGTTATTTATTTATTTTTATTAATTTTCACTAATTCCATCCTAAAATAGTGTCTTCCAACTTTCAATGAACAGGGAGTTTGTGAACTGTGTGAGGTACATCAGGATTCTCTCTCCCCAAGAAGTTCAACAGATGAGTTTGGATGGTGATCTGGGTAATGGCATCCTACCACATCAAGCTTGCAGTAGTTCTGATGGTGGAAATGCATGGAGAGGTCAGTGTGACCAAAATTCAGGGAATCCTTCTACTGGATCCTATGATCATTTGGAATGACACCCATGGAGTTAATTGGGCAAAAGTTTGTCCATTACATAAGCTTGTTTCACTGTTTTCCTTATTTGTGATTATAGTTTTGAGAATGACCAGAAGCTGGCAATCCAGACCTCATTCACCTTTGTAAATTAGAAGAAGGTAAAGCAGGAATTGAAGGAAGAAAAGCTTGTTCTTTTTTTATCAAGAGCACATAGACATTGAAGAAGCTAAGGTCGAAAGCTCAGCCCCCATTGATGTTATTGATTCTCCTATTTAAGATGGATTTGTTTTGGATGTCTGCAAGCAGAAAGTCTTCAGTTTTTCCTGCTGTGCATATGTTATTGTCATTAGTCAAAAGTTGTTAAGGATTGAGTTCCACTTGAAGATATAAAGACTTAATTAGAGTATGTTATATGCAGTGATTGGTGCCTAAATTTTATGTAAAAGTTAGCAGCTTACAGATTTCTATTTTGATTCCTGCTCACTGATGATGACAGTATATAACAGCAATAATTACAGCAATCAATCTACTCTAATTGTCACTATCTGTATGCAAATCAATCCTAATCATGTAAGTATAACAAAGCATGGCATCACAATCATATATGTCAAGACAGCAGCTGTCATGATAAATAATCTGTATTTCCTCTGTAAAAACAGTCTATAGCTTCTCTTTTGTGATAAACAAGTTTTACAAATGAAATTATTGTTTACTTTTCTAAAGCTTCGTTTGGGACGGTTTTCTTATTGCTTCTTAAAATAATTTTTAAATAAATAAAATAAAATATTATATTAAATTTTTTTAAATAAGCAATAAGAAAGTAGACCCAAGCGAAGCCTATATATTTTTTTTTTCATTTTATGCCTGCAATTGTCTTTGTTCTTGACGTTTTATTTGGGAAAGTTTTTTTACTGTTTTTTAAAGTAGCTTTTTAGTATAATTTTAAAAATTGGTATAAAAGTTGCCCTCAAATTGTATATTATATAAGACATAAGAATACTGAGAAGAGTAAATTAGGGCTATTGGTTGTAAGCAAATTACTGCTTTAAATAAGCAATTTAGAGTTTATTATACAAGATTTGTTTATATGTGCTTTTAGTTAATAGGCTTAAATCAAAATTTTAAAGTTCAATACTTAAATAAAGTATCAATATTTATTAGCTCATTGGTTTATATTTGTGAATATAATTGTTTATTATTTGATGATTTATTTTGTTTTTTTTTTTTATGATATTTCTGTAATGCTAGTAACGATTTTTTTTAATCATATCATCATATGTTGAAAATATTAAAAGTTGGATGGATTATAATTATAATTTTATTATTTCATAAAATATTATAAACAATGAGAGATGTCTATAACTATTTTGATAAAAAAATATAGATATTTTTACAATAAGTAATGAGATTGTGTTCAAATAATTAATTAAAATCTTAATAATAGATGATTAAACTCAATTATGACTCCTATTCTGATAAAATTTTAATAAATAAATGTGTATTGAAATAAAAATCAGCTCGCGCAAAATAAATAATTGAAATTAAAATGTATAATATTTCGACACAATAGTTTTTTTTTTTTTTAAATTCAATAGTTTATTTACAGCCCTAACTGCAAGAGACCAGCAGCTATCTTGGAACAAAGTTAATAGGCAAATAGTTCGCACAAAGTTAATTAGGCAAGTAGTCATGAATTGAACAGCCAAACATTTAAAAAAATGAATTGTCCGATATAATATAAATTATATCTAAATGAGCTTGAAAATCATCATATTTATTTTAAAATTAATACTATGTTACATTTATCTTAAAATAAATTCAATAATTTCCAAATTCATCCTGATATAATTATTTTCTTAAACAATTTTTATTTCTTACATTTTCTCTTAATTTTTTTTAAAGCTGATTAAAATAAAAAGACCTAATTGACTTTTCAAAGATTTTGTATAGACATTTGGGTCAATTAAATAAAACTCACACACACAATACATACGTAAGCTTTAGGGTTTAAAGCTTCGAACATAAAACCTCTTCATTGATAGTCAAAACTCCCACAGACTAAAAGGTGAGTTACGTAAGACCTCTTTGGGATTACTCGAATCCTTTTTGTTAGGATGTTTTGTGAGCTCCTTTCTTCAAAAAGAAAATAATGATGAAACTTTCTTACCTACTTTGGACTTATGAACTTACTTTCACGCAGCTCAACTTGGGCTTCATTTGAGATAGTTTTCTCGCTATTTCTTAAAACAGTTTTTTAGTACAAAAATTTTAATTTTTGTACTATAAAGTTGCTTTACGAAGCATCAAGAAAGCCGTCCCAAACGAAACCTTGTATCTTGATTGGGAGCTTTGACTATCAAGCAAGAGATCTTGAGTTGGAGTCTTGCATATATGATGTATATATGAGTTTATCTTAATTGACCTAACTGTCCCCAAAATAAATAAACTTACTTTCCATCAATTCCACCATATCACCATCATTACCAGCCTTCAGAATCCTCCTCTATTTTTACCTCGCTTCAGTGCTTCAGTTCTACTGTAGCTCCTTCAATCTGCTGTACAAACAGAGCCTATGAGTTTTTTCTTGAAGACAAAGTTTCTTATAATGAGCAATAAAAACTGAGTGTTTAACAATAAGAGTATGAGGTCAAATGATTAAATTATCACAGTTAAATCTCATTAATAAATAGATATATTCACTGAAGAATGTATGTCTATCCTTCTATAATTTCTTGTAATAGGCTTCATAAGTAGCCACCCTTGTTTTCAGTTCTAGCTGTTCTAACTCCTTCACGAACCCTTCAGTCATTGAGAGGAAATCCTTCAAGTGCAGTTCTTTCCATTCCTTCATAAATGGCAGCCAAAGCAGGTATTATTTTCAACTAGAAATAATTTAATAAAAAAAAGCTGAAGCAGTTACAAACGGAAAATCTGGGACAAAAATTTGGAGAGAATATCAGGTCAAACTTTGATCAAAATGATTTTTAAAATTTATTTTAAATTGGATATAATATAAAATAGATTAATAATTCATAAATAATGCTCATCTCAAAGTAAGTTAAAATATTTTATAATTCATTATGATCAAAGTTTGATCATAATATAAAAAAAAAAAAAGATAATAAAGAATGAAAAGACTTTCACCCTGAAATAAATTGTTGTGATGAAATTCAAAATCTGAAAAACATATAGGGCATATAAATGTACCTCAAAATCCCATTCACCATATAATTTTGGATCATCTTTGTCTGCCCACACATAAGTCTCTGCAAAAAGTTCCCCCGAATCATCCTGTAATAAAAATAAACCCCAAGTCTTGTGATTTCCTTAAAATAATGGCCAAATAAAGGATGTTATATATTCTATGGGAAATAAACCCAAAAAAAAAAAGAAGATTAAGTCTCAAAGTAAGCAAGCACGTCAGTAGGTTCACTCCTAGATATTTGGGATCATTTCTTTCTGAATCCTTCTTTCCAACTCATTCCTCCTATTATAACACAACTTATAAACAGATTCCATTTCAATTAAAGTTTAAATTATTCCATATCCTCACCATTTTTGCAGTCTTATCATCCCTATTGTATATGTACAAAACGCTCAAATATATTTTCTACAATTATATTCTATGGGAAATACACCAAAAAAAAAGATTAATAGTCTCAAAGTAAGCAAACACGTCAGTAAGTTCACTCCTAGATATTTGGGATCATTTCTTTCTGAATCCTTCTTTCCAACTCATTCCTCCTATTATAACACAACTTATAAACAGATTCCATTTCAATTAAAGTTTAAATTATTCCATATCCTCACCATTTTTGCAGTCTTATCATCCCTATTGTATATGTACAAAACGCTCAAATATATTTTCTACAATTATATCCTCAACCAGTGCCATTGTACTCCTCTACTTCAACAACTCACAAGGTCAAAAGAAGGGAATTGATGCTTCACCCTTTTGAATGGCTTCCAGGTGGCGTCATAGTCGGATAGACCCTTCCATTTAATCACCACTTCCTTAATCCCCCCTTCTCCTTGTCGTACCCCTTTCAGTTCCAAAAGTTTCAACACCACCTCCAAATCCTCAGTCAGTGTCGTCGATTACTTTGAACTAACTACATGCTCCCCAAGAGCTCTCATCAATTGTGACACATAGAACACTGGGTGTATAGTGGCAGTCGGGGGTAATCTCAAGCAATATGCCGTTGCTCCAATCTTTTCCACTATCTAGTAAGGCCAACGTACCTCAGGGTCAGCTTCTCGTTCCTCCTATTGGCTATTGTCCTTTATCTGTAAGAATACACTGTCCTCCACTTCGAACTGATGTTATTCCTATGTTCATATGCCTGCTTCTTCATAATCTGTTGTGTCCTCAACAAATGACTCTTCAGTTCCTCTAACACCTTATCTCTTTCCTTCAAGTACTGCTCTACTGAAGAGATTGGTGTGCTCCTCTGCCCAAAATGCACCAAGTGTAAGGGGTCTCCTCCATATAACACTTTAAAATGGGTGATCGCTATGGAAAAATCATTTAACAAGTGCGAACCTCACTCTTACGAACTTAGGGTTCCCTTTAATTTTCTCAGAGGTAGATTGAGTTAAATATTTTATCAAATTTTCCCTGAGAGTAGTGTCAAGATTTATATAGATCTAAGTTCTACTTCCTATAAGCGCAAGCCCACATAGCTAATTACCCCTTCTAATGCATTTGAAGAACACTCTCGGTTAAGGATAAAATACACTTAGCTTCGTGAAAGGAGTGTAAGAATGTGCAACAGAGTTTTAGATTTAATTATAGAGGATAAGTACACCCGATCATGATCCCATGATTCCATCTTCCCGGGTATACTGTGGATTCAATTTACCAACACTAACAACAATTAATTGTAGTATCCAGGGAATCTAATTAGCAACCATGAGTTGCCTCTTCTCAGGGATCCCGAATAGGCTGAAGTGGACATGTGTGTATTTTAGTTTAATTTAATTTGGGTTGGGACTTATAACTCTATTTAAGAGTGACCAATATAATTGGATTTGGGTAGGGGCTTTCGTCCTTCATTTGAAGGTAGCCCTAATAGTGGGTCTTACGACCTCTATTAGAGGTGGCCCAAAGATTTTTTGTTGGATAAGTATTATGGTTTCCGTAAAAGTTTCCTGATGACATATCTTACGACCTAATCTTGTAAGCTAAGTAGTCCGTATTGTGGGTCTTACAACCTAGCCTTATAGACCAGGATGTCCGGGTGAGGGGTCTAGGGTTATGTTATTATCTAAATATTTTTTCTCAAAAGTCGAAGTTCACGAGTAGTGGATCTTACAACCTAATTCTTATAAACAAGGCTACAATGGTTTAGGTTATGGATATAGGGTCATTCATCTAGAAGTTCTCTAACACGCAGGTCTTACTACTTCACTTAGAAATAGCCCATTTGTTAATTGGGGGTTAGAGGTTATGTCATTTTTACCTAAATATTTCCTCTAAATTTGAACTTACAACTTTCATTTAAAAGTTGTCATATGGTGGGTCTTACAACCTAGTTATTATAAACAATGTTGCCCATAGGAATTTTGAATCTATGGTCGTTCATTTAAAAGTCCCCTGACATGCTGGTATTACTGCTTCACTTAGAAGTAGCCCAGGTGTGTTAATTGGGGGTTAGAGGTTAGGTCGTTTTTACCTAAAAATTTCCTCTAAAGTCGGACTTACGACTTTCATTGAAAGTGGCTGATGGGTGGGATAAATTTCTAGAACTACTCTGATCTAGATTCAACCTAGATTTGCATCTAGTTAATGAACCTCAGGTTGGGTCCATATGTTGCACCAACATTATTTATAACAATGCCTGAATGTTAAATGGTTGCGCTGATAGACAACACATCATAGGCATAAAGAACGTTATTCCCATTAGTAAACAAGAACTATGCTATGTTCAAATTGCATTCTGACCACTTGTTGAGTTCTTTCTCAATTAAGGCCATGATGTTCATCACAGCCATCAAAAAGAATCAATGCATTTCAATATACAGGAATGACTTGATGCTTACATTCAAAAAGACCTCCACTGTGCTTCTCTTGTATTCCTCATCTTCAAAAGCATCTAAAACATGTAGCTCAGCATCCGTAACTCCCTTGATAACCTGCAAAGACAAAGAACCTTGTTTATGATCCAACAGTATAATAAACCATATGTAAATGAAAATGATGGAAAGTCTGCACAGGGAGGAAGAAACTTATAAGTTGCCATCATATCTCTAGCAAAGCAATGCGTCATAGTTCATTAGGATTTTAATAGAATAGGCCACCCATGGTAAAGAACAACTTGAAAAATCTTTCAATGAATTTCGATTAACACTAAATCATTTTTAAAAAAATGCCTTCATCAACTCAATAAAGATAAAATATTACATGATTAGTTACACTTACCATCTGTAAATAGTCAATATTACACATAAATCCCATGTTTTTTTTTAATTACACTTTCCCGCCTTTTTATATATTACGTATCAATTCCAATCCGTTTTCCAAAATTATATTTGCCTCCCATTTTGTTAGATATAACATTACATATTAATGCCAATACATTAATTTAGAGCTTCAGAAATGAGAGGCAAGTGTAATGGGAGGTATGTATAATATTGACTTTCTACAAGAGGCAAGTATAATTAACTCATTATTTTGGTACGTGGGTGTCAGTTTCTGGTTGATAAGAACCTCGAAAGTTGTTGCCAAAGTCTTAAGTTCGATCATTGCCCAATACCGTAATAATTTCCACCCTGCAAACTTTGGAGTGGGAAAGAAAAAATCCAATATTTTAATAGATTATAGATGAAGTTTTCATTTTCAGTTCAAAATAATCTTTTCGTCTTGAGGTGAAGGCATAAAATTGATGTGAAAGAATTATGAGATGCAGACTCAAAATAACATGCAAATAACACTATTAATAAGGACTTGGTTAAACTGGAACATAAAATGAAAACTTCAGCAAGAATAATAGAGAAACACAATTATGTAGAACGAAAAAAAAGGGTTTGCTAGGGAGAGGTTCCAAAATCCAGAAAACGTTTCAGATTTTGGAACCAAAATCTGAGCCCAAAATTATGAGAAAACCTTCAGTTTTCTATGCTTAGGAGCAAAGAAAATTGGAAGGGGAATTCAAGCATTTGTCCAGCAAGAGGTGAACGTGAGATACCTCTTCCAGATCAGCAATTCCCACGGTACAGCATTGAAGATTTTCAGCCAGCAAAGGAAATTCGAGACAGGATTTAATTCCCCAAGACAGAGGCTGATTTTTGGTAGGATTTGAACGGTGCAGGCCAGAGAAGAAATTCGGCCAGCTAGGCTTTGAGCTTTTATAAAATTCGATTCCTGAGGTTGGGGAAAATAAGCTTGATTTGTTTCCAAACAGGACTTTCCTGTTGGAATTAATCAAACAGACAAAGGCAAGAGGGAATCTCGGCTATGAGCAATGTGGGGGAGAAAAGGAAATAATTATTAATTTCCAACAGCAGCAGCTTTTGGAAATCTGTCCAAAGGGAAATAACTGCACCGGATTTTGGAAGGAATTAATGGCTTGAGACTTCTGGCCGCAGCTTTTGGAGGAAGAGAGCTCTTATTTCCTAATTCTCATCTCAAGAATTAGGAAATAAACTAAAGCCTAGATGTGAAAGCAAAAATTCGGCCAAGGTGGGATTTATTGCTAATCCTGAAATTAAATTCAGGATTTGAGGGGTTTTGAGGGAAATTAATCTGAAATTTGAATTCAAATTAAGTTGTAATCAATGCCTTAATTAATGGGCTTGAATGGGGCTCCACTCATGGTGAGGCCGGCGGCATGTAGAGAGAGGGGAGGAGTGTGGAAGCCATTGAGGAGTTTCCAAATTAGCACACAAGATTTAGGAAAGCTTATGATGAAATCCATTTGAATTTGAATTTGAATTTCATCATGAAGCGGATTTAAGTACTTTCCTAATTAGGAACTTCCAAAATTGGAAAGTTTTGAAATTCTAAATTTGAATTTCAAATTGACTCAGGGGAAATAATTAAATCCTATTCAATTTAAAATTAAATTGAATGAGATTCAAAACTTTCCAAATATGGCGGGGCAAATTAGGAAAGATTTTGAAATTCAAAATTTGAATTTCAAAATTTGGGGCTTCTCTTTCCTAACTCAAGGGGGTTATTTTGAGAGGATGTCATGATGCCATTATTCCTCATTAATGGTGGGGAAAAAGGGGAAGGCCAGCGTTGGAGGAGCCAATGGGGAAAGGTGGCCGGCGGCTTGGGAGCAATTGGGGATGGTGGCGGGTAAGGAAGAAAGACGAGGGGAAAAGATAACGACCACGAGCCACAGACTCTTCCAATGACTGGTGGGTATTGCGTTGCCCTTCTCCAAGGGACTTCAATTCACGAGCCCGGACCCATCCTGCGGCTGGTGAATATTTCGATTCCTCTCATAGAAATCTCACTAACGCTCTCTCACAAGAAGAACACAAGTGTGGAAAACGATTTGTCATATCAATAATTCATCCTCATTACAATAGCTAAAGGCCCTATATATAGGCCACAACATGAGAAAAATCAAAAATTACAAAATTGCCCCTTGGGCCACAACACTCACATAAACTATCATAGGGGTAAAACAGGAAATACACCAAATAAGAATTAAAATGCAGAAAATAACTCATAATTGAAAATTTAAATAATGGTCGTCAATTTACGACGCCGCCTGTGATAGATGCGTCAAATCTTCGTACCGATGTCCACATCACACAATCTATAAAGCATACATAAAATAGTTTAGGCAGGGTGGCATGGCTAAAACTACTACAAAATAAAGCCTGTGTAGATATTCGATACGAGAGAATCTCATAAAAGTATTTCAGTAGTCATTGTGACTAACGCATTTTGCGTCCATATGTAGAGAATAGAAATCTTAAATATTAATATAAGTTCTGAATTCCATCCAATCTAACTGCCATATACTTATACGGAGTAGATATCCCATAAATTTTAGCATTAATCCTGAATTTTTAAGTCCTAGATTTTTTTTCGTGATCCTTGGCAAAAAAATAATGCCAAAAAGTTATCAAAAAATCTTATTTCAATCAATATTAAAATAGAGTTTGGTACTGGAATGCTAAAACTTGTGCAGCTGAAATTATATTGGAAGAATAATTCAAACATTTAATAAAGTAAAATATTTCCTAACAAAAATTTCAGATTGGACCTTTAATTTCGATAACCTTCAATTAGGGTTCTTATAATTATGAGATCTCTAAAGAATAAAGCACAAAAGGTATTTCTCCAGATATCAAGGAAAACACTAACTTTTCTACTATAGTCATGCACTATTCCTGATCAGGACCATTGTGGCATTCTTCAAGGCATGCACATGTGTTGGTTGACTTCTACTATAGCCATGCACTATTTTGGTGATACTTAATTGCTACTTAGGATAAGGCCACTTCCTAAGTCTCATTTTCTCAATGATTTGAGTAAATTATCAACTTACATAATTCTCTCTCACATACACAATTTTATAGTTTCTCAATCAACTCTCAATGACTCAAAAATTTTCTCCACCACCGGTACCATAATCAATTTCAATGGTACCAATTGGTTCTCATGACAAACTCCATCACTTTGAAGTGTCTACTTCATATAGAAGTGACAGCATCAAAATTTTCAAATGACAAGCATCCAACTACATCATTCTTACACGGTTTCTTAATAGCCTTGAACCTTTCATTTGCCTCAACTAGCAATGTTTCAAGACTTAGCTAGAAGAAGCTTAACTTCATTCCACATCCATAAAATTAATATATCTCGTGCTTCCAATCTTTACTCTAAGATCATTTTTCTCTAGCAAATGAAAAAAAATGCATATCAAAGAATGATGTTACACTTTGAGAAGTAAATGGAATGAGTTATTTAGTAGCAACCCTTCACTACTAACGTAATTAGTTACCATAAGTAGAATGAAAAAAATCATATTACCGAATTTATCTCCATTTGCATTCTTCCCTCTAGGGTACACAATCCAAATTAACAGTAGGCTCCATGGTTCCTAACATTCAACATGCTTCTAAATCTATTACTTCCTCCTCCAAATTTGTTATTATTTATCAGGAAAATTATGATCAATTGTTTCAACAATCTCAAACATCTCCCTCAGCCTCTCATGATGTTTCTCTCTAAATTTGTTGTAGTCATCTCTACTAGTACGTCCTGGATTTTAGATTCAAGCATCTTTTCTCATATGAGAGGTACTTGTCAAATATTTTCATCTCTCTGCATGCCATATTACCACCTATCGTTATTATTGATAGTTTCGCCTCTCCTATTCCTGAAAAAGGCATTGTATATCCTTTCAAACATCTATATCTACCAAATATTTTTCAGATCCCAAAAAAATTCCAATCAACATATTATCTATTATTTTTTTATAAAGACTAGTTATTTCCTAAAAAACATTTGTATCCCTCTCATTGTGATTTTAAATATTTTTGACCAATGAAGACATTTGGTGGAGCTGTGAAAGCTCGTAGGGTCTACTACTTGATAGATAATGCTCTATCCACTCTCTCTTTCACTACTACTCTATATTAATAGCATTGTCGGTTGGTCATCCTCCTCCCAAGATACTTCAAGATTATATTTAACTTATCATCACTCTCGAAATATGATTATTTTAAATGCAAGTTGGGTAAAAACAATAGCATGTTGTTTCCTATCTATCACTAGTCACAAAATTCTTCCTTTTGAGCTAGTCCACTAGAACATTTTTTGACCTAGTTTAATTCTTGCTAAACTGGTATTCTAGCATTTTTGTCACAAGCAATGTTGATTATTCTATAGTCACTTTGATAATACTTACTCAAATGTAAATTTGAAGTTTTTCATATTTTTAAATAATTTCTATCAAAAAATCTATCTTTTATTTTCTACTTCAATAATTTATATACTAACAATACTCTAAAATTTATGCAATCTCAATTCCACGCCTTCTATTATGATAATGATATTATTTATTAAACTTGTTGACCCTATATATGTTAACATAATGATATTGTTGAATACAAAAACCATCATATACTAGATATTCCCTCACCTTAATGTTTCATATGAACGACCAACCAACGTCAATCCTAAGGGAATGTGGTCTTCATTGCCTACTATCTCATCAATCGTGTTCTCTCTCCTTTCCTTGATAACTTTTCACTGGCCAACTTACATTTTTTACTACATCTTAAACATTTGGTTATTTGTCTTGTTCATCAGTTTTGATCGCACGCAAGATCTCTTATCTTGGCATTTGATATGTATTTCTCATATATTCACTCAAAAAATTGTAAAGATGTGGTAATCATTTAACTCAACACTCATACACTTCAACCAATATTATTTTTTATTAGACAACAACTTTTTAATCTCCCTTCTCTTCCTTTGAATCATCTTCACCACATGTTCCCTTACTCAAAGAGCTCACATACCTACATATACCCCGCTAAAAATTAACTCTTTAATCTCCATCATCTTCCTTTGAATCATCATCACCACATGTTCCCTTCCTCCAAGAGCTCACATACCAACCTATACCACGATACAAAAATTACTCTTTAAGATGACCACATTCCATAGTAGCACCCCATCTACATTGCCGATTTGTTTGAGCACTCACTCGTCGAGCAGTTCTCTAATCTACATCCTTGAGTCAAGTTCACTTCCCGGAAAATTAAAATTCTATCCAACGAGTTTTGAGCTTGTGACATAATTACCAAACCTACAATGCATTGCTTGAACCATATGCTAATCATTAAAATAGAGCACCCCAAGCATTTAGAAGATTCAAAGTGAAGTGCATGTTTTCAAAGTAAAATAGAATAAGTTGAAGAATAATGCAATGAAGCAACCACAGAACAACATCAAATTCCCTCTGATGATATCAAGTATAATCAATAGAAGGATTCGTTACCAACCCTTCCTATGACTTTCTTGCTTTCTACTGGCAATATTGCTGGATAAACACGCCCCTTTATGCTATACCTGTGGCTGCAAAACGGTAGTCTAGTTTAGTAAACTATCCACATGTAGTGCCAAAACACCAAAAGCAATACTAAACATCAAAATCGAATAGAAAAGCTAAGAAATTGTCATAAATCTTGTCGGCCGGCTGTTCCAACATGGCAATTTTGCCGTTGTAAACAAACAATTAGGAGTAATACCATATCCACAACTAAAACCATGTACAGCGTTATCGCACTGAAGCATAGTCTAGAGAGAACAGAGAATTCATGGGATATTGTTTCAATAATTTCGGAGGATCTGGAAGATGGATTTCGAGTATATTGATCGGCGAATCGTACGGCATCTACAAGATAATAAAACTCTGTAATAAGAAGCGAGTGAGAGAAAGATAAAACTGACTAGCCATTGAGGATGGCGGGGGAGCATGGCGGCATGCGTTTTAATAGTGCGTTGACGACCTCGTCGGCGAGAAGGCTGCCGTAGACGAATACGTTGTGGAGAGGCAAAGATGCAGCGGCGGACTCGGCGACGGTGGCTGTCATGGACGCGGTGGTCATCTTCCGCTTATCTATCGCTCAGTTCTGCGATCACCGGCGTCCGTAACCTTCTGATCACAAATATGCACCCGGGATTTCATTTAATTAGTATATCCTAAATCCTAGGGTTTTAAATCATTAAAACTTGGGCTCATCTTATCTGGCACTCAAAATCTATTTTGAGATACTCTATTTTCTCTTGGATGGCAAATTATTAGGTCAGGTGTCCAGATATTAATAAAATATTATTTTAAAATTAGCGCAAGTAAAGCGCAAGTAAAGCGCAGGTAAAGCGCAACTAAAACGCAAGTCAAAAAACGCAACTAAAGCGCAGGTAAAGCGCAACTAAAGCGCAACCAAAGCGCAACTAAAGCGCAAGTCAAAAAGCGCAACTAAAGCGCAAGGTGACGTGGCAAATTTTTATTGGATGTCCGAACTTATTTTTAGTCTCCAGTCACCTGACCCAATAATTTGCCCTGTGTTGGAAGCGTTGAAAACTGCAGATGCTTTACTCAAGAGAAATATTTTGGTTCTTTCCTTCTGTGGGTTATGTCATGCGTTTCCTAAATCTACTTCCCATTTGTTTTTTGAATGCTCCTATTCTTACTCTGTCATATCCCGCCTACTGCCTATTGCCAATGGTTTGTTGCTTAGGCCGTCGACTTTGCAATTGCTGGAATGGATTGAAGGTATGTATTTCTCTAACGAGCAACTCAAAAATCTTTACCTTCTTATTTCCAATGCCTGTATTTACTTGGAAAGAGCGAAACAATAGAAGATTTGGTAATGTATCTTGTAGCTCTATTACTACTGCTCTCATCATTAAAAGAGCGATTCATGTGAAAATTACAAGATGGAAGGACTTCTCTTCTCTCCTGGAGTATTTCTGAGCTGGGGGATTATGCTGTTTCTCGTTGGATATTCGATAGTGGCTTTGGTGGGTCTTGCCTGCGGGTTAAGCCTTGGACTATGATGTACCCTAATGCAGGCCCCTTGGACGGCCCGTTGGGGAAACCAGGGTTCACTAGAAATTTTAAGCATCAGCTTATCTGAGTCCTTGGCTACTACATTTTGATTCCTGGAATTGAATTTTTGCTTCGCTGTCTTCAGGTTCCTCTTCAAAGTGTTGCTGATCAAGTTTGAGGACGGACCTCTTTTTGCCATCATCCTGTTCTCAATTTTTTTTTTTAATTTTATAAGGATGTATTTTGTTTTTGAGCTCTAAATGAGCTAGTTTTTCTGTTCTATGCCTTCTTTTCTTCTTACATGTAACTTCCATAGTTTTGATCAATATACAGGCTTTGCCCAAATTTTCCCCAAAAAAAATATTTAAAACTGTTTGATAACATTTAATATAAATTTTGTGAAATCATGTGTGAATGTTTGATAATTCACTTCAGGATGTAAGTTAGTTAAAAAATTTAACATTTATTTCTTAATAAGTGAAGTATTATAACATCATAAGTTCAAAAAAAATACAACAAATTTTTCTAAAAGTACAATAATAACATATATTGAATTTCGAATAAATTAAAATTGTTTTGTTCTTCATGTGCCCAAAATTGCAAGCTATCCAATTGAATGTCTTTGATGGCTTTGCTATCTATGAATGTAGTTGGTTGTTAGAAGTTAAATTTTGAAAAATCAAAGAGTTTATGGTTAATACGAGAGAGCCTTATCCATGACTTTCACATACTTGTTGCAATTGATGTCTTAAAGAATCACCTAGTACTTTTACCAACGTTTGCATACAAATTTAGGTCTTTGTCATTGACTTGAACCTCACCCAACTCACTATCATGATGCATTTTAGTTTGTGACATGTTTAAGTACATATATAATGCTCATGATAACGCCTGATGAAGTTGTGCAAGACGGCACACGTCTGAACAATATAAGCCTGAGCTGTTAGTGGAAATTGACACATGTGAGTCAACACTTAGAATCTTTCTTTCCATATACCGAAAGTCCTCTCTACCATATTTCGTAGTTGAGCATGACGATGATTGTATAGCTCATGTGCAATTGAGTACCTATGAGAAGCAACACCTCGGTATTCACTTAAGTGATATTGTTACCCTCTAAATGGTGCTATTAGTTTATCTATATTTGTGTATACATAATCAACCAAAAAATATTTACCAATGGTCACATTAAAATCACCTTCCTTGACTGCCCATCGTAAGACTCTCGTATCAGTTGATGATCCTTCCCCGTGCAAAACTAACAAGATCGATGAATAAAGATGATTGTTTACAGTTTGATTATGGGTAAGTTCCACTACTTGTCACTTCTTCCCAAGGTTTCATGTTAATAGCACAATGTAGAAACTACCACACCACTCTAGTAAAGGGAATATGACAAAATTCAAAACATAACAAGCTTATATAAGAAGAGAAAATCATATGCGTTAAGATTATTATAAACGAATTTGTGGATGTACCAGACATAAAAAATGAAAACAAGGTATATGCAACAAAAAAATCGTGCATAAACCAACATATTATGGTGAATGTGACTAAAGATGCAAAAGGGAAAGATCATACCGGAAAGCGGTCTTATTCAAGTTGGTTTTCTAGGATGATTGATCGAGCGATTGCAAGAAATAGTTTATGTGGAATGGGGAGCGTTGGTATGCCTTATTATAGCGAGGATCCGCAATGATGGAGTATGGGCAACCATAGCTTATGAGTTGTTCTAAAGAGGCGACGGTCAGGAAATAATGCGAATAGTTGGAATTGGGCGGACTCTTCTTCCCTCTGGCGCCAATAAAGCATTAAATCCTCCGAATCAGAGAATTTCAAACATTCGGTATTTACCAAGAAAAAATATAATGCTCCATCAACCGCGGCTTTCATTTACTGTGATATTTGATTTTGCATTTTTGGCCGTTCGGCTAGATTTCACTCAAATCCGACCTAAATCCTACATCCAAATAGCCCCAAAGAGTAGGAACCATAAAGGGTGGTCTATCTTCGGCTTATTCCTTGCCCAAATTTTTCTACCCCAATTGATAAAACTCCTAAATTTACTTTGATTCAACAAAATATTATATAAAATTCCTCTTAAGATAAATTCAAACTTTTTATTATTCAGATTGACAAATTTTTTACCAAAATTATGCCACCAAAATTTTGTCTAACCTTAATGGACCACAAATAAGATTATAAGCAAGAGTGCAGTTGGATCTTATGAATGTTTTTCTTTTTCAAATCACAATCACAATTTTGTTTGGGTATTATTTTATCATTATTTTTTTTCAAATATTTTATGGTGGGAAGTTGTGTTTAGCTGCTAAATCTATCAATGCATGGAAGTTATAAGAAAGTTTATGCAAAATTTAAAAAAAAAAACATATTTATAATACATAAAACATTGTTTTAAAAAAAAAAATCTCACAATAGCTTCCAAATCACATTTCACATTTATAAAAAACTACAAATACCCCAAGCAAATCCTAAGAGCCATATCAGTCTTGAAAGTTCATTAAGGTTGATTTTTATCTAATTCTTTGTCAATAAATGAGTAAGAGAAAAATTACAATCATAACTATTAAGTTGATATATGTTTAAATTAAGCTAAACATCATCTATTTATAAGATAGTAATTATGTGGCACAATAGATTTAGGGTCTGTTCGGGAAACTTGCAGCATTTTATTAAGTTGATTGTAAAGTTGATGTTGAGAAAGCAATTTTGCTATTATGTTTGCAGAAAACAGCTTTCCATCGCAGAGTTGTCTGAAAAAAATAATGAGAAAGCAACAAGAAAACAATAACCAAATGAAATTATGATTGTTGCCTAAAAACCGTCCCAAACAGATCTTTATACAAATAATAATAGTATAAGAATTTCATAATGTATTAATCTAGAAATTTCGAACATAAATGTAATGAAGAGAATAATTTTTATTTATATTGAAAGTCTCCAAAAGAAGATGAGAAATCACTAAACGACAATAATCTATTAGATATAAAAGTGGGCTATCTCCAAATAGTTGGAGGTACTTTAATCGAAGTTATCATTTAGGATATATAAATGAAAAAATGACATATCCTTCAACATAGAAGTAGGATTGATAATGTCCACAAACATCATGAATGATGATATCTTTGGTTAGCAATGACACAAATTGTGGTGCATTGCTTGCAACACTCATGAATATCTTTTTCTTTATTTGATTATAATGATCATGAATCATACACCCATCCTCTACTATTATGATAAGAGGAGGTTTGTCAACAAGATGAACAATGCATACCATAATAGTTGTATGCATGCATCCTCTAGAGACACTTTCAATGCTATTATTACAATTTTGCAAAATGGTTGTCAACTAAGCGCATAATGAGGATCATCAATGGTGAGGAAATTTCATCATGGAGAAAATACTATTAAAATGGATTGAAAATATGCATATTTAATAATATTTTGGAGGGTTATTTTGTTCCTTAGAATATTAGTTTTTTAATCCGTAGTAGACAATAAAGATTGAATTCTCTCATGATCAAATTTCGATGGGATGATGACTTCCCTTCGACCTGGCGGCTAAATAAGCCAAAGCTTAGGCTGTAAATTATATTTTAGTGTCAACCTTGATGAGTAACTTAAGGAAAAAAGAAAGAGGCATGATTTTTATTTTCTTAATATATGTTTATAAATTAGATATTATAAGGAAACATCTCAAGAAAGTGGGAGATTTTAATGTCATGTTGAGGGTAGCAATTAGAAAAATTGGAAACTCTTTATATTTTTGAGCTTTAAGATTTTGATCCAAATATCATAGCTCTCGAGACTCTTAACTTTGAGTCGCATTAGATTAAGACTTCGTTTGGGACGGCTTTCTTACTGCTTCCTGAAGCAGCAGCTTTTTTGTACAAAAATTAATTTTTTTTGTACTAAAAAGTTGCTTTAAAAAATATTAAGAAAGCCATCCCAAATGAAGCATAAGCCGACCATCATAACTCATTTTTTCGGTGAACAACGTAACTAAAATCTTAAAGGTTATCTCTTGTATTTGTAGCATTGAAGAAGTCATTAGCTTTACTATCTACTATGGCTACTTGGATATTGCCAATGTTTTAAAGATTGAGGATCTTTACCATATAGATTTTTTCTTTGCTTTATATACTTTAAACAAAGTGGTATCTCTCATATATGCACTCTCTATTCTTTTTTTTTTTTTTTTTTTTTTTTTTTCTTTTTTTTTTTCCTTTAACAAAATGATATGCAAATTTAAGAGTGCTATAGTACACTAAAAAAAAGTAGGATGAGTTACTTTGATGCCACTCATTCACTGATGACTTAACTATTTGGCAAAAGTTGAATAAACATATCTTTATTACTAAATTTATCTCTAATTAGCATCCTTCTTTGTGTGATATGTAATCTTGATTGATGACAAATTTCATGAAACATTACATTGCAACTATTATATCATAATTTTTTTGTCACAAAGCTCTCCATTCATAAAACTCCCACTCTTGGCCATTTGACCTTTGTTGTTGCTTCTTGGGGTGGTTGGAAGAACCATAGACGTGAGAATCATACTTGTTGTGTACCGGAACATTCGCGGCCAGCAATAGGGTCAAAGTCGAGAAGGAGCTTGGGGGTAAGAAATATCTCATATTTCTCTTTCTCTACTCCGTTCTTTCCCTTCATTCCTTCCCCCTTTATTGTAAAGAATGATAGTTTATTTATAATTTTTCGGAATTGACATGACAAGTAAATAAGGAGAAAATTAAGAGCATGTTGGGAGTGGTTCAACTGGACGATCGATATTGATTCCCTTGATTATGAATTATTTATCGAGTATTTATGTTCATTAATGATGTAAGAATTCGATAATCTTGGGCTTGTTAGATTTATGTCATCGAGCAGCTCGATACTATAACCATGTCATATTTGAAATTTATTTGATTGTCCAATTTATGGCTAGAACCTTCCAAATATGAGTCCGGTCCTTGATTTGAACCCATTGGGGCTCCGATTGGATTGAATTTGGTGTCGTTGGGTTCGTCTTTTTGAGACGTTTAGTTTGACTAGAAGTTTGCTGAAATCAGAGTTCAGATGATCCCAAATTTAATTTTGAAACTTTTCAATGCAATTTGCCTCAAGATTTTGTGCCCAATCAAGATAATTTTTTGAAGATATATCATAGTTTGTAATAGAACTAATCATCCTCTCAAATATTATTTGAAGAAACTCAACAATCTCTCCCCTGCTTTGCAAACTTTCACAATGGATCCAACCCTTGCTACTTCTTATGATGCTTCTTCATTTAAATTAGCCATTCCTCTCTTATAGTGTTCCTTAGATTCTCTATAACCTTTGTTTGTTTGTCTTGAGTTTTATATTCAAGTGCTTCTTCACATCCTTCAAAGCCTCACTTTTTGAATGTTTTATATATGGTAATTTATAAGTATCCAACCTATAATATTGTATTATGAAAATCATGTAACTATCAATATTATCATAATCATATTTTTCATGAAAAAAATTAAAAATATTAAAATTAATTATCATTTCATTCATAATAGTATCCTCCTTCAAAAAAATCACCATTAAAATCACAAATTAAGAAGTGATTGACATATATTTTTTTTAATCTCTCTCTCATTTATATAATAATTTGAAGCTAATTATATTAAAAAGAAAGCTTCTTTATATTTTAAGAGTGATATATTTTATTCAATATATACCATGAAACAATAAATTCATTCTCCTAATATATATATAGGAGGAAATCTTTACTGAAAAAGCCAAGCTCACCTCAAACATTCACATACATGACTGCTCATTTAAACTGAAAATCCATCTTTGAAGATCAATAATATGTTAAAATTCAATTGAATTTTAATTAGATCGAGCTCAAATAACAAAAAAAGTGAGCCAAGACTTTGCTCAAATCAAGATTAACTCAATCACTCCATAGACAATCCCAACTCAACTAAGACTTCGATTGGGATAGCTTTCTTACTGCTTTCTAAAGCAGATTTTTAGTATAATTTTTTTAAAAACTAAAAATTTTATACTATAAAACTGTGATATGAAGTAATAAGAAAGTTGTTCCAAACGAAACCTAAGATTGAATCAAAAGAATTTTGTTGAGAATATTTCAAATCAACATCAAGGCTTCGTTTGGGACGGCTTTCTAACTACTTAAAACGGCTTTTTAATATAAAACTTTTATATCTTTTATCAAAAAATTACTTTAAGCAGTAAAAAAATCGTATCAAACGAAACCTAAACCAGCTCACAATCAAATCATTTGTAGCATTATGTTTGGGTTAAAATAATTTCACGACCGAACAGGGGGCGACATGATGCATTCTGGTTGGTCTCCAAACGGCTTTCGGCATCCGCACAAAATAATTTCACTTACACGCACGAGAGAAGAGAAAAGGGCTATAGTGAGAGAAAGCTTTCAAGTGCACTTCATTTCTCTCACCCTTCCACCTCATTCGCTCAGTGAATATTTTTGTTCTTCAATACAATATTCGTAACACATCATTAGTAAAATCCAGATAAAAACTAAACAAGTTTAATTTTGGCGAGATGTACTCAACCTTCTATTAACTGCTTCAAAATGTATTAAAGTCAGATCCACACATAGTTTATGATAAGAAAACATTAGGGGAAACGTAAGATAGTTCTACATAAAAGAAAACTGTAGCGAGTAATGCTAAAAGCGTTAAGAGAACTCAGAAGGAACATATTTTGTTGGGATTAGCTGAAATCAAATGTGAAAATAAACTACCCTGAATTCACGAGGGTAGCCTCCAAGAGGGGAGTGAGGCCCCTTAATGGAAGCTTATCTATCATTGCAACATGGGAAGTTACTGTCCTCCTATCCTTCAAGCGACTGAGCACCTTTCTGACCTCGTTTGCTAGTCGTATAACATAATCATCTTCATGACCTGCACCAAAAATTCGCAAGGAGTAGGAGAACGTTACTTTTGTTCATGGAAATGATTTTTTGCAGCAGGACTCTTTTTATGTTTAATGTTATTTTACTTGATTGAGTGAGAACTGGGTTGTTAAAATGTGGAAGTGCCAGAATATCATGAAAAGTACGGGTAAATTTTATGACACTGCCATTAGATTAGTTATGTTGTATGAATATGTGCTAGGTTATGCTGCGCAGACACGGACACGGTGACACGGATATGATATGACACGGGGCACGTCAATTCATGAAAGTATGGGACATAGGCACGGGTTGAACACGGTATTATAATTTTTATATTTTAAAAATAGTGTATAAAAATTGATTAAGTTTAATATTAAAAACAATTAAGAAATAATAAATCATTTAAATAAAATTTGTGCTTAAAAATGATTAATATTATGATGTCGAGAGTCGATTGTCAATGTTGTGTATCAAACATCAAGAAAAGGTCACGACAATGTTGTTGAGAGTCGTCCATTGATGTTATGCATTAAGTATCGAGCGTTGATATATGTTGAAAGAGCATCTATCGTCGATCTTGAGAGGGCGATGGTCGTCGATGATGAGAGCGTGATGGCTATCGATGCTAATATGACGTTGGACAAAAATGAGCTGTCAAGTTGTGGTTATGGAAATTGCTAGCATCGAGATCCAATGTCAAGACAGTGTCAGACTTTGATGTTGAGATTATTTTAAAATGTCGATGTTGTAACGACATCAAAAGCTGATGTTGAGGTGATATCAGACATTATTGTGAAACCAAAGTCGCGACCCACCAAAGAGAAATGAAAATGAGAATATTTGATGAATGAGATATTAAGTGCGGGTGATTAATTTGATGTTGTGGAGAGAAAATAATAAATATAGTTTTTATGTTTTAAATATATAAAAATTTTAAATACAAGAAATTATATTTAAAAAAGTTATTACATATTTAAGACACATGTCGTACACCGTGTCCAATTTATATTTAATATATTTTTAATTTAGACACAATTTTAGTGTTTCCGATACATGTCAAAGGTGTGTCAGACGAGTGTCGTGTCGGACACTACACGCCTCTTTGAGGAGAAGTGTCGATGCATCATAGGTGCTAGGTGACAAATAAGTTACTAATAGCCAATATTAATCTGGAAAAAAAAAAGAGAGTAAAGATAGATGTGCGGCAAATTTAAAAAGAATTTAATGGAGAAATCATTATATAAGAGGGCAGCTTCAAGATAAGACCTTGAATAATAGATTATGTGATTAGGGCATCTGGAAGAAGCACCAACAAAAACGTTAGATAAAATTTATATGAGCGGACTTTAAAAGAAAAGCATCTATCAAAAATAATATGGAAAGAATTTGTACAAAAAATTTAAACAAATTAAATCTTAACCAACTACGCAACACTCTATTATTTCTTAAAGACATCCTAAACAAATGAGATTCAGCTAAAGATGATGGTGGCTTTCATGTTGGGGACTCAAAACTTTGTTCTCTTCTCATAAAAGATGTTATACTCGCACCGAAGTGACCTAGTTCAAGCTTAGATTTTTCTTGATGGAATGATGAAACTCCCACGCAAGAAATTTTATGCAAAGAGAGCAGATATCAATGCAGAAAAATATTGAAATGAGAAACTAGAATGGCTTAATTGTTCATCTGAATTGTTTGGTTTGTTGTTTGGTTGGTTTAGAAAGACAATTAAGTTGTAAATAATAATAATAACAATAATTGAAAGGGGAAAAATTTTCAGTTTTTCATTTCCCTAGCTCTAGAGGGACAGTTAAACATAAAAATTCATTTCTGGAAAAAGATAGATAAACTCTGGAAAATATACATTTTAACATGTATATTTTTCTTGGGTAGAATTTGGTGGTTTGTAGATAGAAAACACATTTTAGAAAACAATGAAAATTGCTAGATTTCATCAATTGGATGAAATTGAAAACCCAAATTAGTTTTAAGCTCCACAAATCCTCAAAAAAGATGATGATTTTGTTTCTACACACAAAAATAGTGAGCACAAAATTCGTTTTTCTCTAAAAACATGCTTTCAAACTATAAGCACCAAATGGAGCCGTGAAAATCAAATAATTTGGTTAACAAAGGCTCATGTAATCTAATTCTCAAATAGGAAAGTTGTGATCAACTTGTTACCTATATCAAACATTGCTTTCTCCATTGAAAACAGGTAATCCCTATTATTCCCACAAGGACCAGTTGCAGTAGCAATTTGCCTGAGATATGAAATACAGATTTTTGTAAACTCAAAACATTAACATGCGAAGGAGACTAGTTTAGGACGTATTCCTCACCTTGCCATTTCTTCCAAGGGCGCCGGGCCTAGATAGTACCGATTGGCCACCTTATCTGGAGTAGAAATGAATCTAAGCATGGAGCAATTGCATATTAGTTGTACATAAATAAATAAACAATAAGAAGCATAATTAGGTTTTTGTAATTCCAAATGCAAAACTCAAGCGAGAACTATAAATGAAAATGAAGCTATTATTCTTACACTAGTACACTGGTCATAACTGGCTCAAGGTTTCCTTCCTGAACAAGCAAGCACATAAGGATCATGCAACGGTAATAAGAATGATAACTTTTGAAATATAGTGCAGTTAAAAAACCCGCAAGTAACACAGCTCAAACTAACCTCATAGAAGTCCACGGATGCTTTTCTGTCATACTCGCATTCCCTTCTCTCCAAATACTGAAATGATTAGAGGATATGTGATTGAATCCCAATAAGATAAAATGACAGATCCCTAGAGCTTACATCAGTAATTATACCTGAATTGCTGCTCTTTCTTTCTCAGAGCCTCCTTTAACACAATAGGCAGCACCCCACTGTCATAATATCACAAAATTGTTCCCAGAAAAATCATTTCACATGTTTTTTTGCAAAGCAAACTAAAATTCAAGTTCAGATTTTAGTCAAGTAGGATTGATAAACGTAAGATCCCAAAAAAACCAAGAATAAAACCATATAAGATGAAAGATCATCAACACTGTAAGCCTTTTCCAATTATTTGGGATAGCCTTTACAAATTCTAGTACAAGAGCTCCTAATTCTATGTTGCACAAATCATTTTCACAATTTCAAACCATATTTTCTCTTTTTTCTTTCCATTCCTAATATTTTCATATTAAATATATCAATTCATCTTATGGGTGCTATTCACACCATATCTTCAATAAGTGCTATTCCCAGTATCTCTTGGATGTAATCGTTCCCCACGCCATTTTTCCAAGTTCTATCATAAATACATTTAACATTTTCACAACTTTCACAATCAACTCAATTTTTCAAGTTCATACGCAAACCTCATCCATAAAACATCACTGGTATCTACAAATACTTTTAAGTAGGGTGTGAGATTTCTAGGGTTCCTCTAAAAGATAAAACCCAAATCTTACAAGAAAACAAAAAACATCACATAATCGGGACTTATAACTCCATATATCAATGAAACCCAAAAGCGAACATCATTGGGACTTGCAAGTCTAGCATATCAAAAAATATCAAGAATTTGGAACTTGAAACTCTGGCATAATAGGAGTGAGGTGTATTCAACTCATAAATCATAAAATGCTACGGTGGTAGTAGAAAGAACAAAAAATTTGGAAAAATGAAAATATCAAGAGCACCTGCTCTCAGGAACATGAACTTGGTGTGAGGAAAAAAAATTACACCTTTGAATTCAGCAATGCATACACATATTAATTAGCAAACATTTATAAATCCTTAACAAGAAAAAGATTGATATTTCTTACACAAACTGATCCTTTCTTGGCCTCTAAAGTGCAGGTTCTCGCTGGATTTTCTGGTGTGCCTCTGTGGTCTATACATGCTGCTAAGAAAAAAATAAGATCACTCATCTAAAACTAAAAAGCTAAAATGGTAACACAAGCAAACTTCAGACAAGAACTATATTACCAAGATCAAAAACACGCCTATAATCCTTTATGAAGCCTATAACCTTCTCATCAAAATGAAAACCTGGATTCCAGACCAGTGAACCATACCCAAAAACCCACAGAACCATTTTCTATTTCTTTTCACTGCACATATTGAAAGAAACAATCATCATCATTTGTCTATTTTTTACCAAAAAAAACAAAAAATCATAAATGCATTGTTAGAATCCTTAGGCATAGAAGTAAGTTAGACTGCAACTTGCAAAAGCTATTACTCTATAGCTTAATAATTTACACAATGTTGAAGGACCTTCTATATATAGAAGTATTCAAATGGTCCTAGTGGACAATTTCCTTCTCTGCATGAAAAGAAAATATTTGATACCAATCCTGCATGGTGGAAAGATGGTCATGTTCTCTAGCATTTAAGATCATTGAGAGAGTCAACGAAAGATGAGAACCTTTCAAAAACCCAAGGTTTTTTCCGAAAAAGATCTATCATATGACATGTAAGTCATGAGTGGAATAAAAAATAGTCAGCAATTAAACTGAATAGTTTATAACAACTAATTGTCATCAATAACTAAGGAGCTATGACGCAGAGCATCAATGTTTATAGCCTTCATCATCATGTCATTGAGCCTTGAGTATAGAATGACTGTACATAAGATCCCCTTAATTGTTTAACAATTATTAGCATGTACGGTGAGGAGTATATTTAAGAATTTTTATGTCAAAATTGGGTCATAAGTCATGATGTGTCATGTTGGGTTATGGGTTGAGATATTGGGGTCTTTGCCACCTCCATAAGCTGGGCCATCCACCTTCCCTTTCCTCTAGTCTCTACTGATTAATTACATTCATTTTGAGTTTTCCTCCACCATTTAAGGCATCTTCTAGACTTCATTCATTTTGATAGCACAAAGCACTTGAGACAAATTTTCAAGATACTTTGTGGAGGAAAATTGAGCATCCAAATGAAGAAATGCTCTTCCATGACTTCTTTTGTGATCTTCAAAGTCTTCGTTGTTTAAACAAAGACATCTCCAGCAACCCTAACAAAATTAAAGCTATCAAAGATTGGAGTGTTCCAACATTAATCTACAATGTTTGCAACTTCTAAGGACCCCCTTTTATAGGAAATTAATTTGTGGATTTAACACCTCATATCTCCTATCACCCAATGTCTCGAAATGGGTGAATTCAACTCGACCCTGTGATATATCATTCTTTTGAGCAGATCCAAGAGCACTTGACCAATCCTCTCATGTTGAAGATGCTTGGATTCAAAAAAAAAAAAAACCTTTACGGTATCCTATGATGCCTCTAGGGTTAGAAATGGAGTCCTTAAACAGGAAAGACACCTTATGGCATAGTTTAATGATAAATTAAATGAAGCCTGTAAACAATATTCTATTTATCACCGAGAGTTCTATAATGTCGTGCAAGCTTTGTGCTATAGGTGTTACTATTTCCTACTCAAGACTTTGTGCTCTCCTTATATCATAAGGATCTCATATATGAACGCTCAAAAGAAGTTAAGTTTTCAACATGCAAGTGGGTTCAATTCCTCCATGATACACCTTTATTTTTAAATAAAAATCAAGTATTGAGAACAAGGATACCTATGTCTTTAGCCAAATGTTAATACTTTTACACATTATGAGTGTGAAGGTGATTGTATTTGACTAAGTTAATTTTAGATTGTCATTTTTATTATGACTAAACAAATCTATATTTCTTTACTTGAGAATGAACCAACACATGATTCAGACCTCCAAGTTTGAGATGGTTATCTCATTTAAGGTATCAGTCTTAGTATCTTTTATTCTTTACTTCAAATTTTTCTTATAGAGGAGTCATATTCTGGAGCATAATAATAAATTCGCAAGACAAAACCATAGCTATGGTAGAGGATGTCCTTTTGTCCGAGTATCAAGCGAGAGGTGGCTCGTGTTGTTGTTATATTTTATGCTTACAAGTTCGTTGAGGCCACTCGAGGGCATAAAGCACAACACCTATTTACATACTCCACTTTTCATTCCACACATATCCTTGGATGATTTGAGTACTGGGCCATTATCCTTGGTCTACCCTAAACTATGTCGACGATGACACCATCTTTGTGGTAATGAACCATTTCTTAAAAATGGCACATTTTATTCCCCACTATAAGATATCGCATGCATCTCCTATAGCATCTCTTTATTTATAGAGATCGTAAGGTTGTGTGGTCTTTCTAATACCATTGTTGCCAATAGAAATGTTAGATTCATGAGCTACTTCAGGAAAATTCCCTGAAAAAATAAAGGAGAAATAATATTTTGTTCCCAATCACATGTCACCTCCAAACCTACAGTCAAATTGAAATGATAAATAAAAGCTTAAGTGATTTTCTTAGAAGTTTGATTAGTAATGATACTTCTAGTTGGAAATAATCCTAACGACTACTAAAATTGCCTATAAAAAAGCTCCATCAATAGATCAACCAGTACGAGTTTATTGCATATGGTCAACATATATAAACCCTGTATGACCATTGACATTGTTGACCTTTCCATATCATAAATGAATAGTGAGTTTCTTCCTCATTTGCATAGCATTTGCATGAACATTACACTAAAATTAAAAGAAAACTTGCAATGCATTATAATAAGTATAAGTATATGGCCGACTCACATAGATATTTCATTATATTTTTTTAGGGAGACACGATTTTGTTCAACTTTATCCTGAGAGATTTCTATCAGGATTCCTCAAAAGTTATCGACAAGAAACTCAATACCTTACAAAATTATCTGGATGGAAAATGCAAGCACATATGAGTTGGACCTACCCAAGGATAACAACATATATCCGGTGTTCAATTTGGAAATTTAACCCTTTACTAATAGCATGCGTCTAACACCGTACTTCTTTTCCTATGAGGTATTGTCACCACCTACTTTCAACCATGATTTGTGGAATAAGCATGAGCACCGAGTCAAATGAAGCATACACACCATCGCCATTATGGACTCATATTTGAGATCAAATGTGCCAGAACATATATTGGACGGCTAGATCATCTCCATAGTTGATGGCGAAGTTTAGTAATGCATGATTCGATGGAGAGGAGTCTCACCTCTTAATGATTCATGAATGACTTTGAAGGAGATCCAATATCTATGCCCAGAGATGCTTTAAGAATGCCAAGACTTTCATTCGCCAAAGTCTAATCCTTGTAAGTCAAATATGTTGATATAGGCCATCAAGTTTCTAGCCATCATCATTGTCGTTATATTGCCTTTGAGTCATATGTCTATATTGATTGTAACTATGGCCCTCACTGTGTATTTGAGAGTCATGATGAGTCATGTTGGCCCACATGTTTTATTGGGTTATGGGTTGAATTATGGGCCTTTGTAAACCAAATGCTTAATCGGCCAACCTGCCATTCTTTAGCCTTGAAATTTTCATTAATTTTGACCTTTCCACTGCCGATTAATAAATCTTCTAAACTTCCCCTGCCATTTAAAGCAACTCCTAGACCCCCTCCCTCTCCATTTAAAGCAACACACTAACATCTCCACCTTAATGAGGCCAGACACTCATTTCACTATCCTTTTCATTTAATTTCTGTGATAGTTGGTTTCCCTATCTAAACCTATAAATAGGAGCTCATTTTATATTTTGAAAGCAAGTTGAATGAAAGAAATAAATTGTGCCCTGTAGGTTATTGGAGAATCAACATCAAAATGAACTATACATTAAATTGATTTTCCCTTAATCAGTACTTACTTTTTTTCTTCCCTACTTTTCTCCTTTTCATTGCTTCTTTTTCTTTTCTGATCAAATAGCATTTGTTTTCTATGCCTAGGTAATAATTATATTGTACGAATGTTTGGAATCTAATTTGTTTGTTTAATAATTATCACTCTCTGAAATTTTGCATGTTTACTGAAATCCGTTGTGATATGTGCAGATCAAATCATAAAATTTGCCTCTCTCTCTCTCTCTCTCTCATCAGAATTTCCCAACTGTTTTTAGTCATCAGAAAAGTACTTTTTAATTTACTTGAAACTTCCTTTAAATAAACTGTGAAGAACATCCTCATGTATATTTGGTAGGATAGATTAGTTAATTTTTCATTCTGCGTCAAGCTACCAAGGACCTTAACCTTCATTCACTAATTTAAATGGACGCTTTTTCAAGTTCAACAAATTACACCTAACAGAGCTAATTAATTACAATTGAACAACTTCATCAGATCTCCCCATAAAGAGCAGAAAAAAGTTTTAACTTCACATATAGAGAAGCCTTGCAGTCTTTCACTTTATCATAAAGTGAGAAATCCTGAAAAATCAACCTATTGCCAGAATATAAATTTAAAAAATAAAATCTATACCACTCGTCCATAGGGACGATCGTGCGGAAATAAATGATATATTCCCTGTCTCCATCTAAGTTTACGAATAAAGAATTTAATTCACAATAATCCACAGCTACCCGATTGTTATAGCAAGAAAAAGGAAATCGAGGCTCTGCTGCATCCATACAAAAAAGTGAAAAGCTGGGAACGGAGGCTTCCTTATTTACCTTAACTGGCCAAAAGTGAAGATCAAGCGAATCGCAGCACCCGTGCTTGGAAAGCTTGCAATTCCTCCTCTCACACTAGTTCGATGCCGACGGAAGAAATGACGCCGAGAGAAGGAGAAGCAACACGAGGATGCGAAGAGAGTAGAGAAGGCTAGGGCTCTTGAAACCCACAGGGTTCTCAGATCGCCCTAATCTCTCTCCCTCGCTCTTGCTCTCCTCGCCTCTCCCTCCTCTTCCTAAATCGGTCTTCAGAGAGAGAAATCAGAATTTGTTCCTCGGACTTCTGGATGCTTAGCCGGAACGGGACTCCACGTATGCGTACGGATAATTAATAAACAGGACAGCGGGCAACCAATTTCTAGTTTGGATAAAGTAAATAGCTGTTATTTGCCACGTATAATACAGTTTAATATATTAAAATAAAAAAAAATTAAACTCTACTTAATTGCTCATAATTTATTTATTTATTGTTTACTATTATATATTCAATTTAAGTAAATAAGTTATTTAAATAGTTTAAATACTATATCATTTTCCTTTACTTTTTAATCAATTAAGTCAAATTCAAAAAACTTCAAACTTAATACATCTTAATTAGTAATCAAAGTCCCTAACCACAAATCAAGGTGAGCTACATCACAACATAATTAACGCTCATCCTTGCACATCTTTGTCATGTCCTTATTGACCAATTTTACGATCAACAGTTATATCTATCACCAACCATCATCACTGGTTGTCATAGTCACCTCATAGTTCATTATCACTATAATTGTACTACTCGAGGATTGGTTAGAGCTAGACCTTTCTTCTTTTTAATAACTTTAAGCATTTTTTCCCGTTATGTTTCTAGGCTGAGTAATACAGCCTCTAATTTTGATGCAGCGTTAGTTTATTTAAACAGTTTTGTTTGAGATGATGTTAACGATAGAACAGTTTTGTTTAAATTTATGCTATTTTGAGGGAGGATAGTGATAGGATACCTCATACATAGTTGTATGTTTTGCACTCTCTTTATTACTTTTGATTACTCCAAAATGCAATTTCAACGCTATCATTGTCTTACTATCCATTGACGCCACCAACACATAAATAAATAAATAAATAACATATTTTTGAAATATCAAGTATGTTTTATTTCATATGAAACATAAATAAAATAAAATAAAAAAAATGGTAAAAATAATCCCAAATAACACTTAGTTATTAAAAATTTCATATTCTTTTTGAAATTTCATAAATTTAAACTTTTTGTCAACATTCTCAAAATAATAATATGAAATAAATGAAGACTAATTCTACTTATATAATTAAACTTTTCTTATTAACTGAGAAACACCTATCTAATATTTCCCCACAATTCTTGTAAATATATATTTCTATTATTTTTCTTTTTTTCTTAAGAGCTCAAAACAATGCATTAATGCAACCCACTCTTAAATAAAAAATCCACTTCTCTGAAAGTTTTGTTCAGATGCTATGGTTGAGATAAATTAGAACTTTATTCTCTAAATGCATCTTTCTTGTTCAATTAATAAACATTAATTTTAATAATTAAAAATATTAAAATTTGATAATGTAACAAACCCAATATCTTGAGCCCTCGCCCTTCTCCTAATTTTGCCCAATTCATCAAAATCGTCGATGGCAGAGCGAGAAAGTCCCGACCGAAGACAAATTGGAAAAGGAATTGATGTGACCATTGGCATATGAAGAAGAAGAAGATTTCTTGGATTGTGGATTTAAGTTAAATCATACGAATCCCTACATTTAAGATAAAATGGGGGATAAATGGGATTTAGAGGCTATTTCACAAAAAATATATATATGATTTAACTACGTATATTATTAGTTATATAATTAATTATTTAAGTATCCTATTACTAACTAATTAAATTGATAATTATTTAATTAACTATTCAATTATTATTTAGTATTTCATTACTTACTATTTAATTATTCTTATAATTAATAATTATTTTTCTCGTTAGGCCTATCTAAGGTTTGCTTTTCCTCTTCTTTTTCGTTTGGACTTTCGCATGTACCGTGAGGTAGAGCTTCGAGCCTCCTTTGCCAACGTTCCCTTTTTCTGTGTGATAGGAAGTCACGACGACAGATAGACAACGTTCTTCCTCCGCCTCCTTCCACGACAACGGGAGCTCGCTCGCTGTGACGGTAACCATCTTTCTACCCTTTCGCGCGCTTCTTCGGCCAAATCCCGTAATCCGCCGAACCGTACTAAATCCACGACGACGGGATTTACAGCAAAAAGTAGGAAACGGAGGATTTAATTCACAAATCCTAATCACAATCAAGGTGAGCTGACATCAAAATAATTTAACGCTCATTCATTGCAAAATCTTTTGTCATGTCCATTATTGACCAATTTACGATCACAGTTTATATCTATCACCAACCATTCATCACTGGTTGTCATAGTCAACCTCAATAGTTCATTATCACTATAATTGTACTACTCGAGGATTGGTTATAGCTGGACTTTCTTCTTTTTAATAACTTAAGCATTTTTTTTCCGTTATGTTTCTAGCCTGAGTAAATACAGCCTCTAATTTTGATGCAGCGTTAGTTTTATTTAAAACAGTTTTGTTTAAATTTATGCTATTTTGAGGAGGATAGTTGATAGGATACCTCAACATAGTTGTATGTTTTGGCAGCTCTCTTTATTACACTTTTGATTACTTCCAGAAATGCAATTTCAACGGCTAATATTGTTCTTACTAAGCCATTTGACGCCAACCAAACACATAAATAAGATAAATAACATATTTTTGATCATCAGTATGTTTTATTCATATGAAACATAAATAAAATAAAATAAAAAAATGGTAAAAATAATCCAAATAACACTTAGTTATTAAAAATTTTCATAATTCTTTTGAAATTTCATAAATTTAAACCTTTTTTTGGTCACATTCTCAGGAGAGAGGTAATAATCAACACACAATGAAGACTAATTATACTTTTATAATTAAACTTTTTTCTTAATTAACTAAAAATCACCTATCTAATTTTTCCCCACAATTCTTGTAAATATATATTTCTATTATTTTTTAATCTTTTTTTTATTTTAGAGCTCAAAAATGAGTGCATTAATGCAACCCACTTTAGCATAACTTTTAATTAATTAAATAATCCACTTCTCTGAAAGTTTTGTTCAGACGCTATGGTTGACATAAATTACAACTTTATTCTCTAAATGAATCTTTCTTGTTCAATTAATAAACATTAATTTTAATAATTAAAAATATTAAAAATTTGATAAAATGTAAAAACCTAATATCTATAGAGAAGCTAGAGCCTCGCCCTTCTCCTAGTTCTGCCCAATCATCAAAAATCGTTCGATGCAGAGGATGAAAAAGTCCAACCGGAGGCGATTGAAAAGGAATTGATCGTGACCATTGGTTGTGAAGGAGGAGAAGATTTCTTGGTTGTGGATTTAAGTTAAACATAAGAATCCCTACATTTAAGATAAATGAGTAGAAAATGGGATTTAGAGGCTAATTTCAAAAAAAATATATGATTTAACTACAAGTATATTATATTATATAATTAATTATTTAAGTATTCCTATTACTAACTAATTAAATTGATTATTATTTAATTAACTATTCAATTATGATTTTAGAGTTGTTTGGTTGGCAGAAAAAAAGTAATGTAGTGTATTTGAAATTTTTTTTGAGTTGTTTGGATGAGTGCAAAATAATTGCAGGAATTATTATTATTTTATTTTGGTTTGAAAGTAAAATGAAATAGGTGTAAAGTACAATGATAATGTGATCAATTTGTGGCGGCCGCATGGCGCTAGCGGCGTGCTAACATGGCTGCCTAGTGGCGGTGCCATCAAGCGCGATGGTGCTGCAACAAAGCTATGATGTTCAGCAATAAAATCGATCAAAATACAGAGAAATTTTAATATCAAATATAAATAGTGTTGAATTTCAAAATACATCAAAAACTTTACACTAAATTTGATTTACTTTGAACCAAACAATAATATTTTGAAACCCTATATTTTGAATACTTTATCAATTTTATTTCAAACCAAAGCATCCCTAGTATTTAATTAATTTATGATATAAATTTTTCTTTTTACTACATTTACTTCACTTCATAATGCTGTTGTCATGTAAGGTAGAGTTTTCGAACCAGTCGATCTCTGCCCTCCTTTGAGGATCGTTTTGGCCCCTTTGACAACATTATTTGCCTCATTCGATACAATGGAGCTCGTTCCCTACAAAATAATCTATTTCTCTTCTTCCACGTGCTTCTTCTGTCAAATCACATAAATCAACTTGAATCCGCAACGGATTTAGTAAATATAGGATTTGGCAGAAAGAGAAACCAAGAATTTAATTCAAACTAAGATTTAAGATGTCATTTTCCCTATTTGGCACCTACTTCAAATTCGAAATCAAAGAGACCCCCTTAACATTTTGTATAGGGCTGTTTGGTAACAAGTACGATTTAATAAATACTATAAATTGACGTTAGTAAATCAAAGTTTGTTAAATATTGAAACTGTTTTGCAAGAGAACAAATAAATCTTGTAGAATTGTTTGTTAACATTAATTCAGGATTTAATGATATTTTATTAAAAATTTAAATTTTATTTAAAATTTTAAAATTATGTATTTAAAATAATTATTACTTATTAAATATAATTTTAATAAATATCAATAAAATTGTAATTAAAATTAAAGAATTAGAAGCTAGTTTAATGATTAATTGATTTAAATAATTATTTAAGTCTTACTTAAATAAGTTTTAATTACTAAGCATACTATTAATTATATAATTAATTATTTAAGTAATAATTACTTCTAATTAATTATTATTTCACATATATTGTTAATTACAATATTAATTATTTAATTGTATTTTACCTAGCTAATTATTTGATTATTATTATAATGCTAATTATTTAAGTATTTTTAAAAGTA
>NW_021320100.1:2172433-2264411 GCF_001605985.2 Dendrobium catenatum
AAGTATTTTTAAAGTATAAATTTTTTAATTAAGTCATTAATTATATATTTTATTATTAATGTTTATATTATATTAATTAAACTAAATTAAATTAATTTATTATTTACATGATAGCCATCTAGGGTATGCTTTTCAACTTCTCCATTCGTTGCTGCGCTTCTTCCCGCGGCCATTTTTTCGTTGCTGCTTCGCTTCGCGTGAAGTAGCGTTTCGTTTATTCTCCTCGCGGCCATTTCTTCGTTGCTTCTCCGCCTCGCTCGACGACGTCGGATTGGAAGTCACAACGGGAGCTAGGTCGCTGCGAAGGTAACCATCTTTCTCCTCAATAAGGCCGCCGCGCGAGAAGCATTCGCTCGTAAACCCGTAAATCCCGTATCCCTTAAGTCTGCCGAACGACGGGATTTAGTAAATCCCGGATTTACGCCGTACAAATCCGGGATTTACGATCTATTCGAATTTACCGCGCGCTCTCAAACCGTTTGTTCTAAAATATCCTTCCTCGAACTTCATCACAATTTTTATTTAGATAATGAAGGAATTTGGCTATCCCATTCTTCTTAACTATTTTTTGATACTTGGTTTTCTCTTTTGAGCACTCCAAATCTTGTTTTCCGAAGACATTTAATTGTTGCTAATACATGTTGAGAGTATTTGTAATATTTAATAAAGTAGAGATAATCTTGTTCAAAATCGTGGAGAGAATATTTGATTTCGAGCAACTTGACATTATTTTTATTTTTGAATAATTTTCTTTTGTTGCATCCCAGGTATCAGTGTTAGAGAACATAAAATTTTGGTCAATTTGTTTTCCATAGTGCCATTGAGCTGATATATAATCATGTTAATGTCAAGTTTTCTTGAATTAAACTTTGTATTTATTTATTATTTTTTAGAAGGAATGGCCGTAATGGTGAATAATTGACCTTTCTTGATTGAGCTTATTGGAGATGGTTTTTCCCGTTTAGCTTGTGCATAATGAATAGTGGATAGGAAGAGAAATTCTCATGACTATCGATGTGGCTATGAAGGATTGTTTGATGACTGGACGTGGTGTCGGAGGAGAAGCTTCTATCAGAATTCTTTTCGTGTTTACTCATAATCATAGTTAAGCATAAAGAAGAACTTAGAGTAAGTAAATAGACACAAAAGTCTATGATGCATCTATACTCCATAATAATAGAGCATTTCATATTAGACATGTGTAAAACTTGTGCACTTATCCAAGGTGTTTTTTTAGCATTGTCTATGTAGAATTATTTTGATATCATATATCAAATTTTTGCTTGTTCTAAGAAATATTGAGAAAGAGTATTAAGAGATAATTGAAGACCATTGTGCTTATATCATTATGAGGATGGAGTTAAGCTCAAATAGCTTATAACCTAAGATGCACGGACACGGACACGGGGACACGGACACGACACGACACGGACACGGGACACGACATTTTTTAAAAATATAGGACACGGGTGCGGCGTGGACAGGGCATAATAATTTTTAATATAATATATAGAAATTTAGGTAATATTATATTAAAAATGGCAAGCAATGTTAAATCAAAGTCATGATAACTTGTTTAGCTTATAACATAAAGATGTTTAGTATAAAATGTCTAGTACAACCACAAAAATATAACCAAAAAACCATTTAGTACAACATGAAAGCTCAACTACTCAATAGAGGGAATGATAGAATTAGATTCAGTGGTTGGTCTTTGGCCTTCAATATCATCATAATTGGATATCATTGCCTCCAACTCTGGTTCATCTAAAGAAAGATTTGCAACCTCCAATAATCCCATATCATCAAGGCACTCGAACCCATCTCTAGCAACATCCCACATCTTGTATCACCTGTCATATAAAGTGGGGTTTTCCTTGATAGAAGACGAATATTTGTATGCACATAAACTAAATCTTCAGCTCGTTGTGGAGTTATTTTATTCCTTTTCATTGATTGAATAAATGAGTATGTGCTCCAATTTATCTCACAACAGGAAGAGGATGATACTTGACTAAGAAGTTTTATTGCTATTGTTTGAAGAAGAGGTGCCGACGCTCCATGAATTAACCACCACATTTTTGGATCCATCCTCCATCTATCAATCAAAGATTCTTGATCACCAAAATTCTCTAAATATCCAAAGAACTTTGCAAGTTCTATATTAATTTTTCTTCTCTCCTCCTCATTTGGATAATATCGTTTCAAGCATATCTTTCTCATATTTGAAACTTCTAAATCTTTTTGTGGTGAGACACGTTGAGGGTCTTCTAGAAGCCATTATTTACTTGAATACCTTCAAATAATACAAAGCATATAAAATTACATGTTCATTAACCAAGAATTTAAATTAATTTAGGGATTTTTTAATTTAAACATTTTCTCATTTTTTTTAAATAATATTGGTAATTATTCTAAAAATTTGATGTAGGTTATTTATTTATTTTTTGTGTGCTTCGACATTGCGGTTAGATCGTCATCGTCGTTCGTGCGCGTCAATTCCGCCTCGACTCGTGTGTGTAAAATTTAAATTTTTGCCAATCGGCGACCCTAATTAATATATGTGTCGATTTTAGCTGTTTATGTTGGCTCCGGATACAATGGGTTGTCCTTTTCGTGAATGGAGCCTATCTCGGCAATTTTAGTTTTTGGTTGTCGTGTGTCGAGTGAGTTACATGCGACAGCTCACTCTTTTGCTTTCGAAATTCATCGTGCGCTGTCGACCTGACCTCGACACTAGTATTGAGGTCAACAAGGACGATTTGATGGTAGTTCTTTGTTGAGGAGATGAGGGAGAGAGTGTGGTTGGCGAGATAGGGAAAAAATGCAAGTGTGACGAGTCTTGAGGTGTTAGTTGACAATCTGGGGGTGTTGATTGCTTGGTGTTGCAGTTGCAAGGAGTAGGTCTAGAGGGAGATGGAGCATGCCTTAGGGTGGGTGGTGGGTGCGATGTGAGACAGGGAGCAGGAGAGTGGAGAGAGGATTGTGTGAAGAGATGGAGAAAAGTAGATTGCAAAGGAGACTTCGATGATCGACAGAGGGTTAGGGCGGAGAGAGCTGGGGTTTTATTTGGTGCGAGGAGGAGAGAATGAAGAGGGTTTCAGTTTGAGGTGTTATATGGTTGTTGCGACACATAGAAGAGGAAAATGAGAATGAGCAACTAGGATTTGGGAGTTTTGTGCGCAAAAGTGGAGAGGTGGGGTTGATGAGTGGGGTGTCGGGGGTTCATAATGGGTTGCGGGTATGAGAGATGTGGGGAGGTTGTGCGGTATTTCCTCTTTTTTTTTAAATAATGAGATGTCAAAAAAGTCCTTGAAGTTATGAATAAATTGTATTGGAAATGTTTTCTTTCCAATTGTTTCAATTACTATACGATACTCATAATTCTTTTTGTTTGATGCCATGTAGGTTGACATTGTAGCTTATCCTCCTTGAAAATTTGAACTAGCAAGAGGAAGCCAAGTTAGGTAGAGGGCATGGCTCAATTGATTAAAACTGGCATCTGGGATGAAATTGATCTTTCAGAAAGGTATAATTGATACTATCTCCTTGATTTTATTTCACCCATACCATCAGTTTTTTACTCCCGAATTTATTTATGTTACAAAGGCTATAATTTTTTATCAATATCTCCTACGTTCTTGCTTCCAATAGCATTTAGCATTTTTTTGTGCAATTTTTTATTTTTCATGTAATTTTTTTTGTGTTTTTTATATCTCCTTATTAATTTATTAGTTTAATTGCATGTGCACCAAGTGCCCATTAACAGAATTTAAATAAGCAATAATATATTTAAAATGCAAAATTAATTAGTATTTTGATGTGTGTGTATATTTCTCTATCTATCTATCTATCTATCTATCTATATATAATTTTTATTTCCTTAATTCTAAAATGAATATACAAATTAACATTAGCTGATAGAGTACACTACTTGAAGATAAAGAGCAATTACTGAGGAATAATCCAACTGTGATTCAACATTATTAAAGATATATACGTGTGTATTCAAAAGAAATAGAAACTGTAATGAACATGTCATAACACAAGCAATCAACCAAACGTTATCCCTTCCAATACATGTAGAAGAATTGAAACATTCTGCAAAAATTATAAATAATTGAACTTAGTAATTTTTTTTTTAATCGCCTACAAAAGAATCTATCTTGCCCTTCTGGGCATGCTTATTGTTCTTCATCCCAGTTATGTCATACGTAATGTGCACTTCATCTATATGCTGCTCTAGTGGAATAGCATTGATAATATTTTAGGAACTACCTAATTTATTCTAGAACATTGCTTTATTTTATTCAACTCAACGTTAGGCTGCATATGCAACATCTGTTGCTTCTCATCCTCGTGGTAATTGGTGTGGACTGCTGCTGCCTTCAGCTTGGATGTGGACTACTGGTAGAATTCTTTGTCGAGCTTGCTTTTTTTTTTCTCAATGGCTAAAGATTAATTTGGATAATTATAATTATAAAGGTAAGAATACCTGAACATTATACTTTATGTAATTACATTTCCAACTATTAGTTCGAAAGTTGCAATATCAAAGTTTTTAAACTTCAACAGTTCTCATTAGTGTTTAGAAAAGAAATAATGAAAATTTATAAATATTAAAATAGTGAAATTTGTGAATTAACAACCTACCTTGAGTTCGTTGACAACATCATATGGAATTGGTATGTCTCCAACGTTGCACCCTCTGCCATGAACTAGGTTTGATCCCTCAAGTTGCCTCTTTGTGCTAATGATTTCACCTTTAGCCTTTGCCTCAGCTTTCGGCTCATTGTTTTTCATCAAATGAAATTCTTCAATGTATAAGGACATTGTTAAACACACATAAATTTGCTTTATGTTGATCTTTTTCCCTATGTGCTTACTAATTTCGATCCCTTTTTTTGTAACATTCTGCACCCTTCCAATCTTTCCATGGTAGAACTTGTAAGGCATGCCTTGCGGATGTCAAAGTTAACCTTGACATCAACGTAGTTTCTGATCATGTATGTCTGAAGGTAGATTGTCAAAGGAGTGGGACCCTTCTTTCTTAAGGGCCTCGTGAAGAAGTCTCACATTCTCGAATATAGCCCCCGTGCCCCTTTGGCATCTTTATTGCAAAGGTGGATTATCCATTATGCGTGCACATGAGCAACCCAATGGCTCCCATCAAGGTTCAATACTTGTCCAATATCGTCAAATCATGACTCAACAAGTAAATGAAAGAAATTATGATTCTTGATGAATAATAATAATTATAAAGGATTAATAGTGTGGTGAGAATAATGTTGGGATGAATTTGAAGGTGAGAGTGGTGAAAGGCCAGGATTCAATATGAACTATGATATGATCATCGTAGATTTAGGTGCTTGGATTCAATATTTGGAGATTTTTTTTGGGGGGAAATTTTTGGGACAAGCCCATTTTCATTGCTAAAGAGGGGATATACAAAAAGGGTCCCAAACCAGGAACAAAAGAAAAAGATTAAATAACTTTAAGCACCTATGAAGGACTAAGGTTTCAAAACAACCACAAAAAGGAAACAAAGAAATATAAAAGATAAAAGTAGAAGGGCGAAAAGCCCGCCAGACTCAGGAAACAACAAAGACTTCCTACAAAAATTACGATCAAGAAATGAGGGCCACCTAGTTGCCAAGGCTATGTGCCTTCCATTGGAAGCAGCAAACAGAAAAAGAAAAGGAAACCTCTACAAAAAATCAGCCAGCAAAACATGCAGAATCCAAGGAAGCCACCGGCCCACCAAGGTTGCCAAAGCAAAGCCAAGGCCTTCGCGGGAAGCACAAAGGAAGTCTTCCTCATCATTGACCGGGAGAAAAATATCCCCAACAAACGAAGAGTAGCCACTTGTAAGCAGTCACAGAAACAAGACAAATTTAAAAAAGAAACAAAACCAGAAATTAGTCTAGAAACTTAATAAAATGCTCAGATTTTTTCCAGCAGAATGTTTTGTCCTTAATATATCACCAAATAATTATCTTGATCGGGCATGAATCTCGAAGTATATTCAAATTAGGAACTTCCAAAATTAAATATGGAGTTGTCTGAACTTCGATTTAGTCAAACTTATAGTCGAACTGAACGTCTCGAGAAGATGAACCCAAGGACACCAAATTCAACCCTATCTGGGCCCAAATGGGTTCAAATCAAAGGCCCGAAGCGCATTTGGAAGGTTCAAATCATAAATTGGATGATCAAATGATTTCCAAATGTAACATGCTTATAATTGAATCGAGCGACTGGACGAGACGAATTCAACGAGCCCAAGATTGCTTGATTCTGACATCATTTGGGCATTGAAATGCTTGATAAACACTCCACGATCAAATGCATCAATATGAGTCGTTCAGTTAAACACTCCCAACATGCACTTGATCTTCTCTATATTTTCAAAGCATGCCCTTCCCAAAAAATTATAAATAGACCCCATTCTTTCTCATGAAAGGGAGGAGGAAGGAGGGGAAAAAAATAAGAGCTCTAAGGCTAATGCTCCACCCCGACACCATCGCCAACGAACTTTGGTCGACTATCGTCAGACTTTTACCCAGCTGCTGATCGATGCCGGACTTCTTCCGGACCTCGGTTGCGCGCCGACTACGGTCTTTCCGACCACCATTGCCCGCCAACTACGGTCTTTCCGACCACCCCCACCAGCCAACTACGGTCTTTAGGTCGCCCATCGACTATGGTCCTCCCGATATTGGCACCTGTCGACTACGGTCCTTCCACCCGCTGCCACCCGCCGACTACAATCCTTCTGACCACTATCGCCTGCCGACCATGGTCTTTCTGATCACCGTCGCCCGACGACTACGGTCCTTCCGACCTTGGTCTCCCGCCGACTACGGTCCTTCCGAGCGCCATCACCCGTCGACTATTGTATCTCCGATACCATTGTCCGCCGACTACTGTCTCTCCGACACTATCGTCCGCCGGCTATGATCCTTCTGATCAAACGAACATATCAACATTCTTTTAAGAGCAGTTGTTGTACCATTCTCCAACTATGTATTGTGTTATATACAATGTATATTTGCTACATTGAGCTAGCACCCTCCTCCGAGGATGAACATCATTTGTAATTAACCACCAAAACTAGTAGAATCATTTTGACAGGGCTAGACCCCGTGGTTTTTTCCCTTTTTCAAGGTTTTTTCACGTAAAAATTATAGTATATCTTGTGATTGATGCACCCATCTCTTGTACCTGTTTGTGTGTTAGATTTTCGTATAACGTTAGGACGCTAAACTTTATCTCTCTCTGCCATTTTGAATATTCCAGGACGCAACAGGCCTTGATGACTTTCTTAAGCTGAATTAAAATTGTATTGAAACAGGAAAAAGTGCCGTCATACCTCCTTCCATTACCTTCATACCAAAGAAAGTAAATAGAAGCACAAATACTTATATAGAAGAAATTTTTTGAAGCCTTAGAGAATAGAGAGCGCCCATTGATATAATTAAAAATGTTGGGTCTAAGCAGAAAAATGAAAGCCCCAGGCAATAGGGCCAAAAAAGGTCACAGGATTTTTTTTAAAAAAATTAAAATGTGAATTGTGACCTCCAAATGTTTCTGTTTCTGCCATAATGAATATTTGGAGAATCAGAATTCACATTTTAAATATTAGTATAGACTGGCATCCATTTTTGCTTTTAATCTAGCTTTGATTTTCTTAGGCTTATATGGCTCAAAACTTATGGTTTCTTGTTTCTGTGTTTCGATTTATACATTTTTGGCATTCTCCAGTTGACTTCATTGATTTCCTTTGAAGATAATATTAAAAAATTTCAACTCTCCTTCAGGGACCTGAACAACATTACTTAATATTTCAATACTTATTACTGATATTGTTAATGTGTTTTATGCATTCTCTGCATCCACCAGTTTCCTACATGATTTCCTTGAACATAATATTCAATTTGTCAATTAAACTTCAGAGACCTGAAGAACATTACTTATTTTTTTATTCTTTTGAAAATAGGTATATGGTCTGTGGCCTTTTTAATGAAGCTTGTTCCCTTGCTTCGTCTCAAATTCAAAATTTGAGGACTTCCTTTGAACCAATACCTGAGATTGAATTGTCTGGAATGATGGAATCAGCTGGAATGGTGTTTGTTCAGTCATTGAGAGAATTGGGAAGGTATGTTCATCATTTTATCTAGATATGAAACGATCAATGTAATTTGTTCTTTTACTTAAAAAAGTTGATCTCGAGGATTTATTTAGAAGAGCTTGTCAAAGTTTTTGTACTTTGTTGGTGGATTAGCTTAAAAAACTTTATTCGTGATCTTAGTTGAATATTTTTTGGTTACAGGAAGTGCATCATTGCAATGTGATTCTGCTAATGAAGCTTGTCAATCCTACTCTTTTAAGTTAAGACAATATCCATGAACCATGCACTTAATGTTAAGTCATCAAATATAATGAAGTTAGAACCAGTGAGTTGTTAATGCATTGTTGTGATTTTAAGCTTGTTAAACTGCAGGAATATGAGAAAACGCTATTTATTATCTGCAAAGGGGTGCTATTCAGACTATATTGGTACATGAATAAGAGATGGAATTGCATAATTGAAAGATGAGTAAAAATGTAAACAAACTACTCATACTAATTTTGCTCCGAATGAGGCTAATACCTGACTGTAAACAGACCATTCATATCAGATATACTACAAATGAAACTAATGCATGACCAAACCTTTTTGTACTTAGGAACAATGAACTATAAATATATGATTCGAGTTGATCTAAATGATGTGTTCTCTTTTAGTTGATAGTAATTTTTTATGACTAAATTTAGTAGAATTCATCTTTGAATTTAATTTCTTTTATTTTTTACGTAAACTTAGTTTTTTTTTTTTTCAAAATCACTTTATTCCTTGAAATATTATGCTGAACCTTTCTTTTTTTGGCAATCTGCATTCTATTTTGGCGGGCATCAGGACAGCAGAAATGTTTGCTAAGCTTAAAGTACTATTTGGTTCAGTGGAAGCAATACCAATTCAAGTATTTCTGACGGGGTAATTTCAATTTGCACTTACATATGGCCTACTTACCAATTGTACAAGCATTTCATCGCATCTTAAGATTTTTCTTGTTTAAATAGCTTTTGATATAATTCCTATTTTATCCATGTATTTAATTATTTTCAGTACTCTACAGGACCTGCATGCAAATATCTGAAGGAACAACTACAAATCTTACAATAATATTTGAAGAGTTCTTTAAAAAGTGGAGATATGTGGATAACGATCATTATGTATTTCCTAAAGAAGACCAAAGTTTTTCTAAATGTCCATGGCAATCGGCTCTGGATTCAGAAAAGTATTTAGAAGTTGCTGAATTATTTGCCATGGTTCTCCTTGGCAGGGTTTTAGGCCAGCCTGAACTCGCCATTTCTTGGATAGAGATATCAGATTTGCCTGAAGATAAGCGTCAGGTAAGATGGTTGTCCACTATTAGGCTTCATTTCTGAAGTTTCCCTTTGCAGGTTGCTTCTGTGTTTGATTTTTTTCTTTTCAAAGATGCATAAGAAAGCTTAGTTAAAAATCAGCACAAATTGCGTCTGTTTGCTAGTAAAGAAACTACGGTAAATTAGGCATGGGTCCTCGAGGTTAAAAGGTTGCTTCAAGTTTTTCACATTTTTAATATAATTGGATCCCTGGCACTTTTTCCATATTCCACTATGGTCCTCCAACTCATTTTTTGATCTTCAAAGTGGCACCAACTGCTTAACGTCAGTTAAAGTTTCCCTTTAAGTAGGACCATATGATCATACATGCATCCCTTAAATGAAAGTTGGATATTTCAAGTTCAAAAAATGCCCTCCTTTCCGCTATAGCAAAACATTATCTTTTATTGGAGGTAGGATTCAAAACAAGGCATTCCCAGTCCCTTAAAAAGGAAGATATCATTGTGTGACAACACTAGCTTCAATAATTTAGTGTTAAGTATTATATTTATAACAAAATCAATATGAACAAATAAAAGAAATCAAATCTTAAATTTCTGTTATATTATTTTAAAATTGATCATCATGTAATTTATAGTATTTACTGATTCATTAAATATAAATCTCATATTATTAAATAAATGAAAACTTATCATCTTGACTTATATCTATTAATTCATGTATATAAATATATACACACACACTTACTCAAAAAATCATCTTAAGGTTTCAAACTATTGTATTATATCTTGAATAAAATTTCCTGTTATTATTTTAAATAAGCTTTATATTCGAAATACAAAAAATTGGAGAGAGAAGCATTAAAAAAATCCATCCTTCCATAATTGGTAACTTCTTCCTAAGAAAGCTTGTAAAACCGTTTGGCGGCCATAAAATTCTTCCTAAAAATAACTAAAACAAAAGATGTTTAAAAAACATTAATATGAAGTCATTTGAAGTATGGACGGAGCACACACTTCTCCACAGTGAATCGTGGTTTTTATTATAAACAAGCCTTGTTTTTTTGCTACAGCAGGGTCCAAGAAACGTCGGTGTGTTTGTTGGAAAACGATGAGCTGTGAAAATTCAGGGTAGAGCTCCATTCACTGTCTCTGCAACTTGTTTCAACTAGGTCCTCTAGTTTATCTTATAAGTTGAAGGCATTTTAGAAATCTTGAGATTTTTTAATGGATTCATCGTGTTGGACTCCATTTAAGCGCATAATTAGACTTGGTGACCCAATTAATAATATGGACTAACTAGAGAATTTCTACTACCTTCGAATCTTGCAGGAAAGAAAAGCACTCTTAAATTCTTGCATTGTTTCAGAAATCATATTTTTCCTAGTTATTCCTTACGTTGTTATATCCTGAGCTGGTGAGAGTACGCAGGATTCATCCATACGCAATGGAACTTAAAATTGAAATCATGCTTAAACATTGTGGGCTAAATCTCTGACCGTATTTATTTTTTTAATCCTCATCTTTCTTCCCCTTGTCATCCGCAGCTTGCAATCTTCTCTTTGCTAATAATATTTACTCGGGCTCTAATTTGTTTTCAAATCTGATAACATCTGGCCATACGCATTATTCACTTATATTAACTGTTGCATCATAGCTTTTTCTTTGTAATAAGCGGTCAATGCACATTCTAGTTTCAATTTCCGCAATTAATCAATAGTGTATATCAGGATTTCAAAATAAATTGGTATGCAAGTCATGTTATGGCAATAGTATTAGAGCTGATCATTATATCAAATGCTCGGAGGTACAATCCATCTTCCAAGAGAGATAGAATGATATATGACTCTCATATTAGAGCTGATCATTATATCTCTTGCGACCTATGGTGGATAATTGAGACATGTACCTACATTTGACAGTGATTGACAGGTGAGCTATTAATTGTGTGTATTTGCTGCAACTGTGGGTATATGGGTAATCGGACCTTTGTAATGGAGCATTGATTGTGTGTTCCCTATTTGTATAGGTTTTTGAATTAGGTGGTTGCGCCAAATTCTCTTATGCCAGTTTTAACCTGGAATAGCCTGCATGTCTTACGATGAGCCACATCAAATTATCATGCTATTGATGACATTAAAATCTTAAGGATTTGTTCTATGCTTTTATTTATTTATTTCACACGAGATTTTTTTTTTCAATTTTTTATTTTTTCCTTGAGGGCATGAATTTACCATGAATTTAGCAAATGTCTCTTTGTATTATGCACAATACATCCTTTTATTTTATCCATAGCTAACTAATTCTATTTTATTGTGCTCATAACTTGCTTATTGTTCAAAATACATATTAATACTTTACATGATTAGTGCTTCGAAATTATTTGCCCAAAAATTTTTCTTTGAAGGATCCCATGATGTGGAAACAAACTTAAAGTAAAACTTTGAAAAAAAAGCTGAAGGCTTTACGAATAATTATGTTATCGTCATCCTTATTAGTACCTTGCTCAAAATTTCGAATTTTGCTACTTTGCTTTATTACCAATGCTCCTCCATTCATTTCTATTAAACTATGTGTTAAATATTCTAATATATGTATTTTTTATGACATTTAACGAAGTTTCCTTTTGCCTTTCCATCATTATTAAATGTCCAAACATTCTATTTTTTCCTACAATCTTTTCCTCAAAAAAACACAACTTTTTATAATTAGGTTATAAAATATTACTTCCAAGTAGTATTTTGTTTGCACTTGGTTACTTCTCATCGCCATTAGGTTGTTGTGTATTTATGGCTGACGCATCAATCAACTTATTTCCACTGATCACCATAATCAGGTTATCACATGTTGCGTCTCTTATAGACACACTTTCACACTAACAAGTATCAAATTCATATTTATATTAGGTTTTGACTTATATTTATGATTAGCCACCAACATATCATCATCTTATAGGCTTTTTTTATCTGGTTTTGATTGAGCAATAAGGGTTTGTATGATCATGTATGTATTAAAATTTTTAATAATTGGCAAGTATTATGAATAAAGTTTTCATAAACAAAATGTGCGCAAGTTAATTGAGTGGAAATGCATACAACATAACTTCGGCGCCGATCAAAACCAAGGAAGACTTGTATAAATAGTTTATTGGCTCAATGAAGAGTAAAAGGTTAATTTGTTTATAAATTTTGCTTTTTTGTTGCTTTTAGAAAGACAGTTGCATTAGGGGTTTAAAATAAAATTAAAATGTGAATTTGAACAAACAGAAGTGCTGAAAAAATTGGCATGGAGGCTTAAAACAAAGTAAGAATTTCAATTGAGCATGTACAAACACATGTACTTACATGCTCATACGTCAACAAAAATTGGCTTGATCAAAGTGCGAATCTCGATGCTCATTTGAATAGAAAACTTGTAGAATTAAATTCAAAAACTTCCAAACTTTAAATTCAAAAACTTATAGTCAAACTGATTAGCTTGATGAGACAAACCTAATGAAATAAAAAATGATTCGATTCGCGTACAAATAATTCCAAATTAAGAGCTTGAAGTATAGTTGAAAAATTTGGAATATTAATTGGAGGACCGAATAATATCCAAATTTGGCACGCTTCTAGTTAAATCTAGCATCTTGACGAGACAAATCTAACAAACCCAAATTTGCTTAATTATGATAATATTGAGGCGCTTAAAATGTTGAGCGAGCGCTCTATGATTAAGAGAATAAATACAGGTTGTCTATTGGAATGCTCCATAATTTCTCTATATGTATAGGGTATGCCACTTAAAAAAAATTGTAATGAGCCCTCACTATCTACATGAGGACCCTTTGCTTGAGATTCTATATAGTTGAAAGACTTGAAGAATACAAGAGCATCACTGTCATTGGACCACCTCCTAGTCACTGTCGTTGTACCATAGACCATCTGTTGCTGTAGAATCACCGCTTAACCACCTTAGTCAGACCACTGCCCAACTGCCACCATCAAACCTTCTCTTCTCATTAGTCTCCATTAGACCATTGCCCGACTGTCGACGTTAGGCCTTCACCACTGTCAGTCTTCGCTGCTCGACCATCGTTGTAGGCTTCTGATAGGAAGTGCTTGTATTCACAAGCAACCTATCCAAAATCGGCGAACCAACAGCAGCCAAATGGCTGTCCACAGCAGGAAAACAGCAGATTTCTGCTGTTTACAGCAGGAAAACAGCACTTAACAGCTTCCACCACCCTACCACACTCGTCGAACCACTTCCATCACTAACCACCAATGTTGGATCACTATTGCTTAACCACCATTATCGAATCGCCGCCGCCCGATTATTGTCATCATATTGCCACTATCTAACTGCTGCCATTTGGCTACCGTTGTCACTGAGTCGACACCATCGGATTGCCATTGCTAATCACCATTATTGGGTTGCCACTACCCCACCAATATTGTTGAATTACTATCATGCGGTACAACCATTTAAATGACTTTCACCCCATACAGATTCTGTGATATTTTTTGTCAGCTCCTCATGCTTTTGTAATCTTGTTGTTTCCAAATTAAGGGATGAAGTAGACCTTTGTAATCAATACTTACATAGTGGAATCATTTTAGTGGGGCATGGCACCGTGGTTTTTCTTCTTTTTAGATTTTTCATATAAGAACTTTGAAATCATTCGTGCTCTTTTTATTTATTATTTGTGTGTTGGATCCTCATGCAGGATGCAAAATTATCTCACTGTACCGTCGTGAATTTTCTAGCCTGCATACCCATTTCTGTTAAAGAGTGTGCTCATGTGCTTACGGAAATGCCTATTTAAGGTTCCATGATTTTCTTACATTTTAACTACGACATTGCTTCCATAAATTGTCTTGACTATGTTCTACTTGTGATCTTATCCTCGGATATGCAAGCAGATGATGCATTGCTAATATTTTGCTCAATCCCAATGTTACAGGACATGCTGAGGAGACTGCACTCTATTTATCTTGCTGCAAACTCCAGTTCATCTATCAGTCCAGCAACTGTTCAAAATGCAGAGGAAATTGGTGAAACTTCCTCCCAAGCTGAAGTTCATGGTAAATCCACAAACTCAAGTAACCATATGAATGGACATGGATCAAAAGTAGCTTCTTCAAAAGTTATGAATCCATCAATTAAGTTCTTAACACATCGAAGCAGTCCATTTTGGTGGTTTTCTACTGTCCGTGTAAAGTTAGGTGGCATTCATCTTGTCCTTCCCCGAGGAAGAATTATTCTAGTTGGACTAGTTATGGCGTTTGCTTCCTATTTTTTTCAGCGGAAAGCTTCAGAACTCAGGAAGTAAGTTGCTTCATTTCTTTTTTTGCTTCTGCTTTATTTACATTTTAAACTTAGTGAAACCAGTATATATGAAGTTTCTATGAAGAGGCAACTGGAATTTTGCATTGAGGATGAGTTCTTTAGATTTAGTTCCTTTGGTTTCATTAGATGTCAAAATTGAGCAGTGAATTAGCAGGATTTTTAGTATGTCCCATGCAACCACTTTGTTTGTTAATGCCAGATTTGTCATTGCTTCAAACATGATGTGTTTTTTAAAGGGTGGATTAGAATGATTCCTAGTTTTGATGCACTGGTTTCATTGGAAAACTTGAATAAGATATTTTTAATAAGAAATTAGCACTTATCCCATTTACGATACCTGAAACTGATCCAGGGCTCCCATGGCTTCCCTAATTGAAGGAAATTTGGTATGGTAGCATGCTTTTCAAAACAATATTATGCTCCTTATGTATCTGCTATCTGAGTCTTATGCTCTTATGGAAGTTTTTGGGACTCTTCTGATGGGCAAGCAGTACTCTCTTCAAAATATAGCGGCACATTTGTTTAGATTTCTTAACCTGAGGAACTCTCTTTCCCATGCAAATTTACAGGTTTGCATGGAGACAAATCTTATTCATACAAAGGGCTTTGATCGATGCTTGGCAGCTTGCATTCTCTGTTCAGGTGAATCCATTGGCTGCTGTACAGCAGATCTCTGCTGCTCCTAGGAGCAACGGGTGACAACTTGCCCGGAAGGACATGATTTCTAAACAAAGGAACTTTTGGAAATAACCATCAGTGTTAATAAAGAAGGTAATTCTTCCCTCTGCGTTAGCTCTAATAATGTAAACTTGCCTGTTTATGCTAGTTTGATTGATGCATTACCAACCTTCAATGATCTTACGTTTGAGTTTGTAATAATTTGAGTTTTTTTTTTTTTGCTGTATGAGCGAGTGTAATTGCGGAATCCTTAGTTTAGTACATAGGGACTATATTCCTCATTCATGCTAACTAATGTTTAACGAATAGTACTCAAGGTCCTTTTGTTAGAATCTGCCAAGTGTAGGAGTAATCTTACTTTTAAAATAATGTTTTGTGATTCATCTATTCTATTCAATATTGTAACTGCTTTAGGAACACTCAAATTAGGGCTTTGTTGTAAAGCAACTTTTTAGTACAAAAAGAAAAAATTTTGTACTAAAAAGTTGCTTTCAGAAGCAATAAGAAAGCCGTCCCAAAAGAAGCCTAAATCCAAGTATTTTCCAGTTTCAATGTAGTGCTAACTTATTCTAAGGTTCCTTTTTTTACGTATAATTATTAAGTTTTTTTGTTATATTTTGATTTAATGACGTCCCTATTTGATACAATAGACAATGCATTGCAGATGAAGAAGCATTGTGTAGGATCTAATATGTTTGAAATATTTCTTATTTGTGATGATTGGATGGTTGAAATTAAGCCTTGGATTTCTCTTGGGATCAGCATCACTTCTCGAATTTGAGTTGGCCTTGGGATTCACATGATGGGTTTTTGGGAATCATGATCACGCCTTAATCTACACGAGTGAACAATCTCATGATTTGTGATAGTCATATATGAATTGTTAAGGCATTGTTCCTCGTGCGAAAGTCTACTCAGCCACATGCATAATAAGGCATGTCTCAGTTTTCTTGAATCTCCATCCTTGGTTTTGTGTCCTAATGGCCATGGTTTTTGGGCGGATTTACAACTTTGATATATCCTCTTAACTATGATTTCTGGAATGCATGTTAGAAAAATATCTTTTGTTTTGGTGATGTGCGACTTGTTAGAGAAATTATTCACTAGATTTGTCATAGGACTTTGTTGTTATATTTGTGTGAGGTAAGCAATTTTTTTTTCTTATGGTTATAGCTTTGTTTGCTGAGAGTTGTGTCCTCGGATTTTGGCAAGGCTGATGAGTGCCTTTTTATTATACATTTGTGGCTTTGATTTCTAGCGGATTAGATCCCAACTCCTTTCTAATGGATGTAGTATTTGTTAAGGATGGGTGGTTTACTTTGTTATTCATTATATTGAAGGCTTTTCCGCTTTATGTTAGATATTCTTTTATTATAAGTGATCAATGCCTACAATGAAGTTTGAGATTGAAAATTTTAATGTTGAAGAGTTTTAGCCTTTAGAGAATTAAGATACATATTCTTTTTTTATCTGCAAGGGTTTTGTGATCCCACTCAGGGGGTATTCGAATATGTCTGACAATGGGCGATGACGCTGAGACCAAGCTAGATGAAATTATCTTTGAATGATCCAATTATGCTTAAGAGATGAGATTAGTGAAAATAATTTTGGAGAGGTTATGACTCAAATTTAAGTCTTGATTCATAACCAAAGATATTTTTAACAAATTTCTTCAAAATTAGATAATCTATTTACTTGATATGAGCTAATTAAACCTATTAATCTCATCTGAATTAGTTTAATTTCATTATTTGCGAGTTGGATATTATTAATGTGGTTGTTGATGAGAAGATCAATATTTATTATAATTTTTTTCTTCATCGCCTCTCACAAGCATTTTGTGATATCATATTGTATTTGAGATATATTTAACTTGGAGGATGTGAAGAATTACCTTGTGTCAAAATATATCATTTCTAAGCTTGAGGGTGTAAAAGAATAAAAAAGGAGGGAATTTGATATGGGAATTAAGAAGGGTTATGCCACTAGTCATAGTAGTTGCAACACTGTTGGCAAGTACAAGAAAAAGAGTTATTTCTACTACAAGAATTTAAGGTATATCAAGAGAGTTTGTCATTATATTTAAGAGGAAGTAGCAAACAAGTGAGAAATCATTTAGTGGGAAACGTTAGTTAGGTAATATAATGGTATACACATATTCTCGCAATATTCTTTTAGTGGTTGCATGACATAGGGGTTGTTTGGTTGTTTGAAAAAGGAATGCAATGTAAAAGAAATTCAGTGTAAAAAGCAATACTTTGGAGTTTGTATGAGCATAAAAAGAATGCATGAGATTATTTTTTGGTTTGGTTTGAAGTAAAATTAATGCAATGTCAAGTGGAAAAAGATAGTTGTTGATGTCCGACATTGAAAGAAGTGCAGCCGACGGCGGTCGGCCGGCACATGGCGGTGGTTAGCGGCGGCAATTGCAATGAATTTTCAGTGTATTTGGATTTTATTCAAATTGGAGGAATTCCAAATGCACAAAAAATGAACTAGATGATGAATTCCAAATGCATCAAAATTTTACACTGCATTTATTTTACTTCAAATCAAACGCCAATGTTTTTAAAACCGCTTCGTTTTAAATAATTTACACTCTTTTTGGAGGCAACCAAACAATCCCTTAGATGCAATGATTAGTAGATAGTTGACTCGTCTTGTCATGTCTTATATTTCTTAGCAAGGCCATGTTATTCACTTATGAGTCATGTGATGTTATGTCTGTACGGGGACACAACTTTGCATTTAGGATTTTTGTTTTTAATAGTGTCAGTTTGAGGCACATAATAGTGCGACCAGATCATTGGCTGGAGTTAGATATGCATATGATCGGATGTATATTTAAATGCTCTTAGTGATACATTGCATAAGTTTGTGAACATGCTAAGATCCTTAAGGTGGATGGAGTTGATAGGGCTCTATTTGTTGTAGGGTACAACTTCAAGTACAGTTGCTTCAATTTTGTTTTTATTTGGCATGGAGCGTCATGTTTTAGGGAAGAAGAAAATGGCTAGCTTCTTAGTTACAGGAAAATGTTTCAAAACAAATTCAAGTACAAGTAGATCGAAAGACTTTAGGATATGATCATCTGGGTCTATATTGTCAAGTAAATTTTCAATTTTAGTAGATCTACTTTAGGCTTATTAAGATTGTAAGATGGTCAATCCTTTGGGATTTTGGTGCCTTAGTGTGCTTAGGTTGGATATGAGTTACAAAGGTGATCTAGGTTATTGTCATATTATTGCATTAAAGGGCATGAAGTGTTATGTTTTAACTCAATATGATTATACTTGGAATATTTCTTATTTATGATGAATGATCGGATGGCTGAAGTCGAGCCTTTGATTTCTCTCAGTTTTATGGGGCTATAATATCCTTAATAAAGATTAAAATTAACCTTAGGGGGTATTAGTGCTTGTGTAGCAAGATAGCAACCAACAAGTTATTCATGGATTTTATGCAATGTGTAACGCTGAAGATGAAACGGACTAACAACTGTTTCCAGTGTTCTTTCTCAATGGCTGGTTTCTATAATATATCTAGACCGGTGGGTGAGTACGGTTGGGAACTCCCCAACCTGTGCCAGATTCCACTCGAGCGGCAGCGCCTCTTAAGTGGGGCTCAATCAAGTGCGGGTCAGGAGATTTTTGAGATGGTTGCCTCTTCTAGGTCAGCCAAGGATTAGTCACGCAACCAAGCATTCTTTCGGGGGTGGCAGCAGGTGAATATCCCGTTCCAAAAAAAAAAAATCTAGATGAGGAGAGCCTTCAAATGTCTGCACAATGAACTGGAACAAATGGTGATGCTGCAATGGAAAGGAAATGATACCAAATTACTAGGAAGTTTCAAAAACGCAATTGCTACAGCTATTTAGGGGAAAAAAGATGCAAAAAACTTTTAGAAACGTAAATACGTTTGTTTTGCATGAAGAGCAAGAAAGTTGTATTTATTAAATGAAAATGACACCAAAAAAAGTACTCTAGAAGTTGAGAGTGAGTTTAATCTGATGGCCCCCTTCCACATTAACATCCTAAAAAAATGGGCACCATCACACCCAAAGAAAAAAGAATTATGGAACTTTTTCTCATTTTCAAAGTAGCATTCTAGAAAAGATGCTTTGTAATGAGGCAAAAATTCAATAAATATGACACTTAGGTTTCGTTTGGGACGACTTTTTTACTGCTTTCTAAAACGGAGTTTTATTACAAATTTTTTTATTTTTATACTAAAACTCCGTTTTAGAAAGCAATAAAAAAGCCGTCCCAAACGAAGCCTTAGAATAGCTAATTGCTGTGATATTAATTATTATCCGATGCTTCAAAGCATATCAATGGAAACTTAACCTAAATTATATTCTTTAGCACAAAATAATGACAATTATGATAGAGAAGTGATGTAGAATGAAGGGGGTAATAAAAATTTAAATATCTGAAATTCAATTTCAGATTTTCCTTAATTAAGGGATATGAATTTGAAATTCAAATAAAATGGAGGGAAGAATAAATAGGTGATTAATTATTCCCCTAATTTGATTCCTTGATAAGGAAGGTAATAATTAAAATAAGAGAGAGATGGGGTCGACCATATGGGGAGGGAGGAAAAATGTCCACATACAATGTATGTGGATCATGGCATTAAATGTGATGGGGTAATTAAATCTGAAATTAATTTCATATTTGAGAGATTTGAAGGGTTTCCTAAATGAGAATTGGTTTAATTAGAAAGCTTTTGGAATTCAAATTATTTTGATTTTGAATTCAAATTCTTTCCAAATAACAAGAGGCTAAATAAGGAAATAACTAATGGGGATCTAATTTGGGATCTAATGAGAAGTAAGAGGGAGGCCGGCGGTTGAGGAAGGATATAATGGGTGTAATTAATGGGGAGAGGGGAATTGGGAGGGAATTTAAAACAACCTAAATCATGATTCTAAATTAGGAAAAGGGTAATTAAATCAAATCTAATTTAAAATCAAATTAGACTTAAATTTAGGAACTTTTCTAATTTAGCTTAGTTAATTTTAGGAAAGTATTTGGAATTCAAATTTGAATTTCAAATATATTTAATTCTTATCCCAAATTAGGTAGGCTAATTTTGGTAGGTATTAATGATGATTGAAATCATCATTAAGATGAAAAAAGGGATGGGGTGGCCGGCGGCTAGAAGGATGGGAGGAGATGGGGTGGCCGACTAGGAGGTGGTGGTGGAGTTGTTTATGGCCGGCGGTTGATATGGATAAATTTGAGGAGGCTTGTGGCTGTGGAGGGGTTTGTGGGAGAATCGGCCGGTGGCAAGTGGGGGATTTTGGTCGGCGGTCAAGGGAGGAGGAGAAAAGGATTTAGGGAAAGAAAGATACAACCGTAAGCCTAGAAACATCCTGCAGCTGACGGGTAATACGTTGCCCTTCTCCGAGTGACTTCAAGCCACGAGCCCAAACCCATCCTGCGGCTGGTGGAAACTTCGATTCCCTCCCATAGGAATCTCACTCAAGTTCTCTCCAAAGAACACAAGTGCAAACAAAATTTTTTTTCTTAGTAATTCCTCATTACATTACACAAGCAAATGCCTCTATATATAGGTCTAAGAAACTAAAACAAGACATATTCCCCTAGGGCTTACATAGGATGACCCTCTTAAGTAAGGATAAAAAAGAAAAATTCATAATAAAAATAAAAAATACAATTAACAAATTAAGATAATGTGGAATGATCTCGGCCGTCGATCATCGTCTCCTCTGAAAATCTTCATGATCGGATGTCCGCATCAAGAAGAAGATACCCCAATAAAGCGAAAACAAAGAGAACGACCATTTACCCAAAACAATACTCCAGTTACATTTTGACCATATTACGGGGCAATGCTTATAGCTTGTTGCAATGAAGCTGCTGCTACGGCCTGCGCATAAGCGTACGGCGCAGTGTGCTGATGCGGCTGATAAGCACCATATGGCATAGCTAGACTGTCCAATCCACTTTCCACAGCATACTACTCTGCAGCCTGGGCGATGCAGTAGGCAAATATGAGAGTAGATGAATATGGATCTTCGTGCCTTATAATTGGATACGGGTAAGGACTGAGGTTGGTGGAAGAATAGTAGGCCGAGTGCGGCTGCTCATCTACACTCAGCCTAATATTCCTCCGCCAACTACAATCCTTACCCTAATCCTACTATAAAAGACACGAGGATCCGTATACTCGCCTACTCGTCTTTCGGTGGGTCCTGGGGTTGTGGCTGTTCGAGTGTTTGAGACGCAACGTAGAGATGATGGCTATTTGGAATCCCCAAATCCATGAGATCGAATGGGCTGGTTCGAAGGTCTTCTGCCATCGCACTCTCGGATTTGGGGAAGAAGAAAAAAATGGCTTTAGCCGGAGAGATGGATGAAGAAAATATGAACAAGAAGATGAAGTGCAGGTTTCAGTTCATGAGTGGCTTCCAACGATGATCCATGCAGCAGAGCAGAATGTTTATCATCAGCGGTGGAGATGTAGTGATGGGATCGCCTTAACTGGAGGACACGACCTACTCCGCGATGAATTATTCCATGCGGACACTAGAAGGAAAGAATCGTCTGGTTTGTCTATGTGAACATGTGCTTTTAATATTCACAGAAACAAAACCGGACGGTTCTTCCCATCCGAAGTCCGCACACCGCAGAGACTAATCTCTCCTACTTTACTCACTACTCATGTTCATTTCACTACCTTTTTACTTTATTCCTTTTCTATTATAACAAGTACTTTTTCTTTTTCTTAGTTGCTTTGCTTGATATAGTAACACCTTTTCAGATAAATTTACTGTTGCTGTTGCTGTTGCTGTTGCTGTTGCTGTTGTGATGAAAACCTGCAGCGGAAGCCCAGTTGTTCACAGACATATAGATGATATGGAAGACTGAAGTAATAAGGGATTATTACTGTGTATTATCTGTATTATATGCTTTATGTACCACAAACTATGTTTTAATATAGAGATGAATAGATGATGAAATAATTATTATTGTTTGCAGTATATAAGTTTTTTTTTTTATAAAAATAAAGCAATTTATCTATAATTATAATTATATATAGGTACAAGTTATTTTCATTATAGAGTATTATAAAGATAAATATAATCAACGTCGAGGAACGATCTGACATTGTGTAAGTGTGTTTATGGAAAAATTATTGTGTTAAGTCTCGCATTTGGACTCTAATGAAAGACTGTCACGTCGTCAATACACATATTATGTATAATTTATTAAATGTGAATTAAAACCAAAGATTGCAAATATCTAGCTATTTACATTTGATTTAAAATTAGAAATTATTTATATTTAAATATATAAACTAAATAAATAAATATTTAAATTTTAATTTAAATTTTAATTTTCATAATTATTACATCATTATCTTATAATTTAACATCATTTAAACACTTTTAATATTTATTATGTAATTTTGTTCGACTATGGTTCCACCCCACTCGAACCATTGAACTTCTAACCTTTCTTCCTTTCAGTTCTATCTCTAATTCAATTTTTACAACTTTGTTATTGAGCATATCTAAGAGAATATTCTGTTGATCCCAATTCCCACATACATGATATTTCAATGATAATCTAGTAAGTATATAGATTCATCACTTTATGCATATCATTGATGTATTGCAAAGTAATGATGAAGTGAATATAGTAATATTAATAAATTCACATTTATGTGCCTTTCCAAAAAATCCTTGAAAGAGGATAATAATGCATGTTATGAGTCATCAAAGCCCAACCTCTTGATTAAGCTTGCTAAGTTCAAGTTGTTTTGAGTTTTGGTGATGAAGATAGTGTTGGCCAATTTTTGGTTGGCTTGCATTCACAAGGTTAACAATTCCTCATTTAGCATTGCCATCAAAGGAAAAGCTTGTTTCTCATTGATTTATTGATGTCAATATTTGCTTTGAATTGATCTAAATAACATATCAACAACCTTCTTAAACTTCTCTATGAATACTTCCGTGTGGAACGTTTAAAATTTTTCCTCTATTGTGTCCCGAGATCATATATTATATGTTTTTTTTTTTTAATAGTGATGTCTTCCAATGGCATGAAAATCATTAAGGATTATCTCCTAAATTTTGTATTGTATTCTTACATGATTTTGTCTTCATATTACAGTATTACACATAATACTTCCTGTATCACTCTTCTTCATATCCTATAGGGTAGAATTATTATTTCTCTTATGAAACATATCATATCACCTATGCCTAAAATGAGTGTTCATCATATAAACTCATGTTCGATGTATTTAAGATAAGTGATGAGGCATTCTCTTGCAAAAAAATAAAACAAACACACACACACACATATATAGACTAAGATAAGTACCAATTTGATCCGCTTATACGTCAAGTAGGGATACAATAAAATAAATCTCAATTTGATCCACTAATTTTGACTTCTATCTTGCATTGTTGGTTCCAAACTTAAAAAAAAAGATCATAAATTATGTAGTTAATTCATTGACTATTAATCCACTCATATTATGATGCCTCATCATCCTCTTAATTTTTTATTGAATAAAGTTAAGAGATTTTTCATCATTCTTATAGCTATTTTTCACTTGCATAATACAATAAGATTTCTTAAAATCAAGCACTCTATAATACCACTTTATCATTGAAATTGAATTGGATGATTGAGACAGGAGAACTATATATTTAAATACTTTTTTTATGTATTTACATTCTCAACATAAAAACAAAAAATAAAAATAAAAAAATAAAAAATAAAAACATTCTCAACATTTAAATATTTATATTTATTTACATAATATTCATTAGCCAGTATGAATATATTCATATTATATATGATTTTGACTAGAAAAAATGTGTTTAGGATTCAAGGGTGATAAAATTAATCCCAAGCTTTGACTTTATAGTTTAGTTATGTTATTAATCACTTAATAAGCACATAATTAATATGATTAGCCAAATTAAGCAACTTTTGACAATTTTAAATAATTCAAAAACACATCTAAGTTTAGTTAAATTCTCCAACGCATAAAATGCATAATTAAGGAATAAATACAATATTATAATTATACCATTTTTTAATTAAGCAATTAATGGCATCATAAATATGCAAATTCTTAATTAATAAAATTAATTGAATATAGTGAACATTTTAGGTTGAAATAAATTTCTCATAAATACGAGTGATCAAGATCATGAATATGAACAAATATAGGCCATTATCAACAATTTAGGTTAAAAAAGTAAATTAATTTTGCATATTAATAAATAGGCTAAAATTTGAATAAATAGAAAATAATAGTTGCATGGGTTCCAAGGTTAATAATTTCTTCCTATTTGAAGATAAAGAATTGATATTGGTATTAAGAGATAAAAATAATAAATTAATGAGGGATTTACATACTTACTCTTATATAACGTCTATATTACATATTCAATATCTAAAACTTAAATATTTCATTTCTATCAACCAAACATAAATTTAACACTAAAAATACCACTCCGTCTCTCAGAAGCTCACTCCATCCGCATAAATCCCTAATCCCGCAAATTGCGTGCTCTTCCTACCACACAGAGAGGAAGAGTACACGAGAGATTTCCCAGCGGGTGGTAGGAAAAGTGATGTAAAGTCAAATGATAATGGCGGTCTGCCATAAGAGCAAGAGCAGAGGTGGGCGGAGGGCAACGACAATTGCCAGCATCAATATAGTCAGCTTGTCGAAAAAAATGAATTTGACTAAAATTAAATCAATTTACAATACATAAAAAATGAACCATAAAGGAAAAAAAAAAAGAATTCACTAAAATTTTAAGCTGTATTCTTTTTTCAACAAATTAAACATTCAAATTTGATTTTCCCTACATTCTTTATTTTGCATTTTTGTCCCTAGAAATAAAAAAACCCCTACTTTAGAATAAATGTAATGCATAAATAATTAATATAATATTAGCTTTGAGATTTTTTTATTAATTTTCAAAAATATTTATATAAAATATTGACTTCTATATAGTTTTCCACGCAACCGACGAACAGCGTTCTTATGGCGGGTTAAATTTCATAGGGCATATATAAACCGAAAACCACCCCGATTCAAAAATAGGTAAAAAAACCGAAGCCCTAATCTTCGATCAGCGGCAGAGAAACGAAGCGAGAAACCTATCCGACAATGAAGGGGAACCTCAGATGGCGAAGATCGAGAGAAAGAAGCTGGATAACTACCATAAAGACTTCATTGCTCCTTCTTCCTCTTCGTCCCTCTTCTTCGTCTCTTGGAAAAGGCAACGATACAGATTATTTACAGGAAATAATCGAGGAAGAGGAGAAAGATGAAGGATCACGACGCCATCGCCGCATATCCGTTGGTAGCTGTGGCCATTAGCAAGGATAAAAGCAGCCAGAATGCTCTGAAATGGGCGGTTGATAACCTCGTCGCCAAGGGCCAGACTCTCACCTTAGTCCATGTTAACATTCAGGCTTCAGGTTTTGATTATTTAATTTCTTTCAGTATTCGATTTCGATCTTTTGGTAAATGATAATGATATTGGTTTTTTGGATCATTTGGTTACTTTTCTTGGGAAAATATATATCAGTTTTCATTTAGTTATTTAAATGTAAAATGTAATGTGTGAAATCTTGTGTATCGTTTGTGTGTAATGTTAGTGTCAGCGGTTTATTTTTTATGAGAACTTTCTAAGTGATTTTACAAAAAAAAAAAAAAAAAGGGTTGTATGTACTCAAATTTGGCTTAGATGAATTTTATTGTTATTAGATTTATTTTGAGATGAATATAAAATAAATTGTAATTGATTAATCATATATTTTAATATTGCACTACTTTTAAATAAATTTAATGATAATAAAATTTATTTTGATGCATAATTTGTCATGATCCTGGTGAGAAAATTTGTTTATGATAAAAGTAATGGACCTATGAACTAAACAAATGGCTAGTTATATTCAGAGGTCCAGAATCGAAATGTCAATTTAAAAAGAAATCAATATAACTCTTTGTCGATATTCTTCATTGCAGCTTCACAGCAAAACGATCCATCCGATGGCTACAAAGGCGCTGTGGATCCTCAAATGAAGGAACTATTCCTCCCATTTCGTTGTTTCTGCACGAGGAAAGATGTGAGTAACCTCCTACAGATTTGGACTGTGGAACATATTTAACTAACCTTAGTTTAAAGATTCAAATTATCTGTTCATTGACATTATTTGATGCAAAATGCACACAAAACTCCAGATACATTGCAAGGATGTGGTGCTTGAAGACACAGATGTGGCAAAGGCAATTGTAGAATTTGTGTCTCAAGCTGCAATTGAGAAGCTTGTTGTTGGAACTCCATCTAAAGGAGGATTTATTAGGTGATATTTTGTTCTTAATGTGACTTCCCTTAACTTTGTATTAAATGAAATTTAACTTGTGTAATGTATCATTCTAAAAATATAGGTTTCCTAGGAAATCACTATGATCTATATAATTATCATTTAGTGAACCTTCATATAAAACTTCAACTTTATGAGATAACTAGCCCAATACCTACATCAGGGCTCAAGTTCGAATCTGCCCAATCCAATTAACCCAACCCAATCAAAACCGGGATCTGATTTAGGCTTCGTTTGGGACGGCTTTCGTACTACTTCTTAAAGAAACTTTTTATTACAAACATTTAAATTTTTGTACTAAAAAATTGCTTTAAGAAGCAATAAAAAAGCCGTTCCAAACAGAGCCTTAATATGGAATTCTGGATTGTGGGGTAGGGATGATTGTAGAGAGGTTACTTTATGTAATTAAGCTGAAAAAGCAAAGGGGTTATCTTCAAGAACTTTAATAGAGTAGTTATTTTAGATTAAAACCAACTAAGGTGTCATATTCATGCGAGTTACTACTAGGGTGATATGCCAACAGTATTAAAGATTGGCATGGTATAAACACTAAAATCATATATTTAAAATGAAACACTAGTAAAAATCTATAGTTTTACCTAGAAGCTCAAGACACTTTCAAAAGGTTTAACTCGGAATCCTTTTTCTTAGAAGATTTAAGAGCGCAGATGTCGCATCACACGTCTCTAAGGGAGCACCAGACTTCTGCACGGTTTATGTTATCTCTAAGGGAAAGTTGCTTTCAACTAGAAATGCTGTGAGACCAGCTCCGGTGATGTCTCCTCTGCGAGCTCAGATACAGAGCCAGGCCAGCTTCAAGCCTGATACTGGAGAGCCACACCATTTGTTGGGAACAAAAGGTTGGGTTCTGAACAAATAAATGATTTTTCTTTCTTTTGCTTACTATAGCATTAAAATGTTTCCATTTTCCTCAGGTGAAATTACATCTAGAGCTCACAGCCCTCACAACTTGCATGATGAATCAATCAAGTGAGTCTGTGCTATGAATAATCTGTGATTCATTCATGCTGTCATATTGTTTTCAATGTTTTTTGTCTCCTTGTAAAATTTGAATTTGATAAAAGGACTTTCTAAATAATAAAGATCAAGAAAAGATTTGAAAGAAGATGCTGGCATGCTATTTTAGAAAATCAGAAGAATAGCTATTTTAGACTAAAGTAGGCAACATAGAGTGAGCTGTTTGGTTATGATGAATCGAATCCTTACTTAAATATTAGCATTCTTGGGAAACATTCATGACTTGATCATGATTAGAAAATTATGCAGAACATGCAAGTAGCTCATCATATCATCACTTGAATTCTTTTGGAACTGTTTTTTATTCTCTAAAATCATTTGTACAATTCCTATTATATTTTATTTTCTAAAATCATTTGTCAATTCTTTTGGAACTGTTTGTTTTTTAGAACCTCTGACAATTTTCCACAGCAAGAATGTTGGCCATTCAGACATTAAAATTATTAGTATTTCTGTACTCTCTCAAAAGAAAAAAAAAAAAAAAATCTCATTTTTGAAGGCAGACAAATTAAGTTTGGAAGAGTGTCCATTATTTTTGTTTGAAAAGAATAATTATTTGTCCATCTATTCAAGTGATGCTAATACAGAATTTTTTTTCTTTGGCCATCCTTTTTGCAGGTCACCATTCACAAGGGGAAACCGAGTGAAATCCAATGCAGATCTGTTATATAATGATACTGACATATCTTTTGTGAGCTCAGGGAGGCCGAGCATTGATAGATCATTTCAACCAAGGCATTCCAATGCTTCAGATGGCCATGATCATAGTTTTGAGTCAGCTCGCACACCAATTCGCTCCGTTGATTCATACTCGTTCGGGAATGAGTTCTCTTCTGGTTCCGGGGCCAGTAGTTCAAACTCTTGGTCATCTCAAACCATGGTATCTACACTTAATTTTCATTCTTGTTGAGGACTCTCGATCTTTCTGTCTCTGGTGACTTCAAATAAAGAGATTAGAATGTAGATCTCCTTCTTAATTGCTTTACATAAGCTCACTCATATTAGAATATATATATACTTAGGCTTCGTTTGGAGCAGCTTTCTTGTTGCTTTCTAAAACAGTTTTCTAGTAAAAAATTTATTGTATTAGAAAGTTTTATACTAAAAAGCCGTTTTAGGAAGCAGTACGAAAGCTATCCGAAACGAAACCTTAGTGATATACTTTAAGCTCCTTTTTGTTTCTTCTACCATGATGGGCGTTACAAGTAGGCAATTGGTTGGCTTATCTGATAGCTTGGTTGGAAATCCATGTGAACAAACTTATGCCTTGGAAAATCTAAATGAGTTAAGATTCAAACTTAACTAGCATGTCTAATATAAAAGCTAAAAGGTTCACTCACTTGCAGGATGATGTAGAGACTGAGATGAAGAGACTGAGGCTGGAGCTCAGGCAAACTATGGACATGTACAATGCTGCCTGCAAAGAAGCACTTATCTCAAAGCAGAAGGTAAAATGTTCTCTAACACAGTCTATTTACAAGTCAGCATTGCCCCTCCTGACAACCTCTTCTTCTAGGCTCTTGAGCTCCACCGATGGAAGATGGAAGAAGAGCATAAGCTGGAAGAAGCCCGGCTTGCCGAGGAATCGGCCATGGCGCTTGTAGAGAGAGAGAAGGCAAAGTGCAAAGCAGCCCTGGAAGCTGCTCAGGCGCAGCAGAGGATAGCAGAGTTGGAAGCTCAGAAGAGAAGATATGCAGAGATGCAGGCCTTAAGAGAAGCAGAGGAGAGGAAGGCAATGGATACTTTTTCTCCTACTGTTAGGTACCGAAGATACACGATAGAGGAGATTGAAAAGGCTACAAACTACTTTGCTGAGAATCTTAAGATTGGTGAGGGTGGTTATGGTCCTGTGTATAAATGTTTTTTAGATCACACACCTGTTGCTGTTAAGGTACTCAGGCCCGATGCTGCTCAAGGAAGAACACAGTTTCAACAGGAGGTACAAAACTTTACTCGTCTCTTTTAATTTGCTTGCTTCTTTTTCATACTTCATGAACAAGCCTGCAACTTTTCCTCTTTTTTACTTTGAAAGGACTTGAATAGTGGGTAATTCAAACTGCCAGAACTTGGGAAATGATTCAGTTATGAAAAGTATTTAAATCTAAAAAATTATGATACTTGGTCTCTTCTTTCATCTGTTGCAGGAAAAAAAATTGGCACTATTGCCACAATTGGATGAGTTGTAACAAATTTCTTGTATATGATCATCAAATTATGGTGTTGGAGAGGATGAATTATTCTGTGCGGATGCCGAACGTCTTCCAGAGCTCAATGAAAATGCATCACGTCACCTCCACTTGGTACCGCGGCTCGGTACTCGATGACGTGGCTGTACCTGATTCACCTCTGGACGATAAGCTATGTCCGATGTCCGCCCAGAATAATCTCTCGTTGGAGAGGGGAACTAAAGGGATTAAATTTAGGTTTATACACATTAATCAAATCCAAACATCTCAACAGTGCACCTCTTCATATCATCATTATCTTGCACTTTCACCAACATAAAAAAAAAACTCTCGATGTAATTATTTTTCCTAGAATATGAGATCAAACCAATACCCTCACACTGTTTTGCTGGACCAAGAATTTCTACAATTTATGTTTCAAATAAATCAAAATTATGATATGATACTTTCTATAATCCATCGCAAAAACAACCTGCAAACAAAAACAACCTAACCATTTCTCTCTGCTCTAATCAAATTCTCCCTCAGGTTGAAGTTCTGAGCTGCATTCGGCATCCAAATATGGTCCTACTTCTCGGCGCCTGCCCTGAATATGGCTGCCTCGTCTACGAATACATGGCCAACGGAAGCTTAGACGACCGCCTTTTCCGCCGGAACAACACCCCTCCCATCCCCTGGCAACACCGATTCCGCATCGCCGCCGAGATCGCCACCGGCCTCCTCTTCCTCCACCAAACCAAACCCGAACCCCTCGTCCACCGTGACCTAAAACCCGGCAACATCCTCCTCGATCGCAACTTCGTAAGCAAAATCAGCGACGTCGGCCTCGCCCGCTTAGTCCCCCCGTCCGTCGCCAACACCGTCACCCAATACCGAATGACTTCCACCGCCGGCACCTTCTGCTACATCGATCCCGAATACCAGCAAACCGGAATGCTCGGCGTCAAATCCGACATCTACTCCCTCGGAATCATGCTTCTTCAGATCATCACCGCCAAACCCGCCATGGGACTCACCCATCATGTCAGCCGAGCCTTGGAGAAGGGGACTTTCGAGGAGCTCTTGGATCCGAGCATCGCGGATTGGCCGGTGGAGGAGACGGTGAAGTTTGCAGAAATGGCTTTGAAATGCTCGGAGTTGAGGAGGAAGGATCGGCCGGATCTCGGGACTGTCGTGCTTCCCGAGCTGGAGAGGTTGAGATCGCTTGGGGAAGATAATATGCACAACTGTGTGATGCTGAGGAGCGCGAATAGCTCGCCTCTGAACAGTCAGGTTTTCTTGCAGGATGTGCTGAGTGATCCCAATATGATTCAGTCTGGATATTATGAGAGTTCCACCAAGACCAATTCTGGTTTGTCTGCAGAAAGAAGATCAAATTTGAGTTGAGAGATAGCAACAGGTGATTGTTTTCAGTTTATTTATTCCTTTGTTTTTTTTTTTGCTTTGTCTTGCAACTTTTTGAATGGTGATGGATTGGCCTCAGAATGATTTGGCTTAAGAGTTTAATTTTTTTTTTTCTTGTTTGTTATATTAGTAGTAGCAAGCTTTTACATTCATGATTGTATGAATTTCATGTAAATAATCTATTATGTTTTGTTTGGGATGATTTTTTTTTTTCTGTTTTTTAAAGAAATTTTTTAGTAAAAATTTTTGAGATTTATTATAGTTGCTTATGCGGCGGTTAATCAATGGATTTTTATTTGAAAGAATTCTTTTCCCTATCTGTTTTTTTTTAGGTTGTGGATGCCATGCCTTTCCCTTCTAGAGAATGTATTTATAATGGTAACAAATAAAGCTAGAATTAATTATAAGATATTTCAAGATAAATAGAATGATACTACGGTTTGTTTGAGACAATTTTTTATTATTTTTTTAATAAAAAAAAATTAATTAAAAAAATTATATTTAAATATTACTTTAGAAAGCAGTAAAAATATTATCCAAATGAAGTGTAAGATCTCCAAAATATTTTTTATAGTTCATAAAATGAATTAATCAAAGTTCTATATGACATCAAATATATACTACTATTATAAAAATCGCTTGAATTTTGTTACATATTAAATCTTGGTCATTCGTTTTATCTCTTTTAAAATTATCATGTTCCTTCATTATATTATAAATAATTAATAAATATAAAAATATATAATAATTATGCAATTTAATACCCCTTTGATACACCTCATACTAAATTAATTTTAATGCTCAGTTGGTTTCATTTAACATATTTATGTAAAACGGTTCGTATTCAGCCTTTTTAAACTCCAATTGTGGCTGTTCGTTTCTTCCCTCCGTCTCTTCAATTTCACGTGCAAAATTGTTTTAAAAGAGGCACTAAAGAGGGTTCTTTGCCTTCTTCTACCTTATTCTTATCGAATTGAAATCATGACTTCAATGCTATGACAAATTGCTGTAGAGAAGTGATTATTCGAAGGGCAATTCTCAATTTTTTCTATTAATCAAAAGTTTGACTATATTTTTGCTCATTCTTTGAATGCAATTCATCCGCCTCATAGAATATGTCATCTATAAAAAAAGGTGCAGGTTAGTGTGGTTGATAAGAGTTTTAATAGTTGTTGTCATTATTTTTTATGAGATCCTTATCTACACCATGATATACTCTCACTTTATATACTTAAGGTGAAGAAAAAAAAACTATCTACTCTCATATTCATAATTTTTTTTTGACATTTTTGCGTGATTTGCTTCTGCTCGTCTTCATTCACAATAGATACTTATCTTTACAATTGTGAAAGACGTGAAAATGATCATCATAATTTACAGCAGGAGATTGCTGGAAAATACTACAATAATTTTTCAGTTCAATTATTTATATATGATCAATTTCTCCCATATAATTAACAATAATTTCTCTGTGCTAATTTTGTTGATATGTTATTGTTGTTTGTTTCGTTCTTCTTTGCTTCAACTCATTTCGAATTTTATGACTTTGTTAATTAATCTGTCTGAAAATTTATGGGTTAGTTTTCTAATCAGATGATAGTTAACTCCATTAGCCTTTTTAGATCATTTAATTAAACGGATTTTGTGAATATATTGATTTATGGTGAACAACATTGGCTGTGTGAATATCGTGAATTAAAAAAAAAATCATTTTTATGTATTACTTGAATTCATATCCCTATGATTATGGAAATCTATTTTTTTAGATTTATATGCATAATAAAATTTGGATTTTTCAGAAATTGTTAAAGATGACAATGGGTTGGTTAATCAGTCTGCTTGTTCATAAAATTTGTTAAATATTACTTAATAAATTTTGTTGTAGAATGCTCATTCATTTGCAGAAATTGCAACATTTGATCGACAAGCCAAAGACTCAAAGACAACTTGAGAAGACTCTGCAATGAATGGGAACTCGCTTGAGAAGACATCAATGAGAGCAATAACATGTGAAAAAGAATATTTTTTTAAGTTTAATTTGGCAAATGACAGTATTTACTAAATTTGATATTTATTTCAAAACATATGAAACGACTTAAGATTTTGTAGGATTTAAAGTTATCATTTTGATTGTTTAGTATATTTAAATTAAATGTTGCTTAAAGTCTACTACCTAACAATCAATTAAATTTTTATTAAAAGATTTATTTTTTATGCAAATATATAAACACAACTTATTTTTCTCTATAAAAGTTTAAACGCAAAAAATTTAAATATTTATCCAAAATTTTCTTGAAGGGCTATAAATTATAAAATTTATGATTATAATAATTATTGGAATATTCATTGGGGTATAGTTATATTTGCTTCTCTATTTAAAAAGAAAACTAAATTTTATAAACTATTTTTTATTTTTCAAAATTTAATTATAAATCGGTGGGATAAAAGATAAAAAATTCATCATATTGATTACAATCATGATAAAAAAAATCACAAATGAAGTTTACTCTTAACAAATATATTATATTACCAACTTTCTTTTTAGTAATTTGATTTTAAAAGTATTTGTAGCAATAAATTTATAAAATGAGATTATTTTAAATGAAATATAATGAATAAAAAAGAAATTTTCTCTTAAATTTATTATGTTAAATTTTTTATTTATTATTAATATTTAAAACTTTATTAATGTGCAAATAAAAAAAGAACTTATAACTTTCAAGAAAATTTGATTAAAAAAATATATATAAAAAGAATTTATGCATTTTATAGTATAAAACCTTTTTTAATATATTTTAAGAAATTAAAATAAAGAGCTATGTACTTAGATGTTAACAGTATCAAAATCATAGTTGAGAAGCATTAATAATCTTTAAGGACATCAAACAACCCTAAAGAAGAATATGCAACAGAAGACACATACCTCAGCTGGAATTCCATTTCCATACATTTCTCCAATCATTTCACGCCAAGTATTGCAACAAACTAAATAGTTCTATTATCCATTTTGCTTCAAGATTCTTCACTGTTGACGACAACTCCAAGATTTGAGAAATCCAAGCTTCAATTACAGATAAAAAATGGCATGTCTCTCACTATTGTTACAAACTTGTATTAACATGCTCTATTTGCCACCATTACCTTCTGCTGAAAGATTTTGCAGTTTCAACTTCGAGCAGTGAAGCTAAGAAAGATCTGCACTTCTATGGGCCCACCAAGCGCGGTTTCGAGAGCTTCGAACCGGCCGGAACCACCTCTCCCATGCAGAATTCTCAGGGCCGGTCGTACTACATACAAAGAATGAAACCATTTAAACATGACAGTAACATTGAAGCAAAGTTCAGGGTTCAATTTTTTGGAGAGTCACTCACATGGGAAGCAAAGCATCTGGTAATCCATTCATGGAGAATAGAATACTGAAATACAATGAAAAAGAAGTCAGATTGCTAAGAAATTATCAAGTTGATGATGAATATAAGAAAAATAAAGACTTATACACTTACTCCTCACATGCTACAGAAGATGGCTCCATGGTATCCAATTCCTCCAGCTCTTTCTACATTGTACTCAGCAAAAAGAAAAAAAATTTACTACACATGGTAAGAAAGATCCAACTTGTAAGTGCTCAAATATGTTGTTCACTTTCAGTTCAATTAAAATAAATAGATTAAATGATCTGTACGTGTGTGTGTTTTTGCTAAAAAGGATGAGTTAGATGTATAAACACAATTAATTTCAAAATTATGCCTATGATGAACGACTGGATTTGGGTAAAGGAATGCTTATTCTAAGGTACAACATGCTTTGTAATCTAACCTTACCGTATTCAAATTTTAGGCTATTCTTGCAAGCCGTATTATTCACAGGACTATTCAAGTGGCTTCTCTTTGTGGCTATTCTTGCGAGCCGTATGAAGTTTAAATTGTAACAAATTAGTTACATGTATATTTACAATTTGCATGAAGAAAAGTAGTTATATGGCGTGAATAAAGTTCTTTAGATGTTTAAGAAAAATCTTTTTTGGGATACTAATCCTTAATGAGTATGAGACTTTAGAGCATTCAGAGAGAGATGATCTTATTTTCAAGTATGAAGATTGCCTATTGGTTAATTCTTCCCTCTTTTATTTTTACAGTCTTTCTCATCTTTTTTCATTGATTGTTGAAAGTGCAATTATTTTCATTTAAATGTATTACAAAATTGTTTCTCTTTTGTGCAGGAAATTTCAATCGCTCTTGAGTTTTTTATCATCTTTGATTCTCACAATGAGTTAGATTAAAAGGTGAAGGACTTGTTATATGAATTTGATTTAATTTGTTGTCTACTATTGGCAAATATTTGCATATGATATCTTTTTTTGTTTTAATTTTGAGCGAATTTAAGCTAAGTTTTGCAAAGATGAGGATGCTCAGGTGCATGAGTGGCTTTACCCTTAGAGATGGGATACAAAATAACCATATAAGTGAAAAGGTTGGAGTAGCTCAATGGAAGACAAGATTAGAGAGAGTCGTCTTAAATGGTTTGGTCACATAAAACGGCGGCCTTCCGATGACCCGATTAGGAAAGTAGAGTATTAGATTTGACTTATGTTAAGAAAAGGTAGATATAGACCTAAAAAGACTTTAGAAAATATTAAAAATGATATTTCTTTATTAGATTTAAACGAGAATTTGACTTTTAACATGACACGATGGAGAGACAGGATTCATGTAGCCGACCCAAGATAGTGGGACAAAGGCTTGATGTTTTTGTATGTTATTGTTGTTTGAGTAAATTTAATCACAAATTTTCAGACACGGAACATATACAAGGCTTCGAGAATCAAAAACTTTTTGGTTGATAGTTTAAACAACCAACCAACAGGCTAAGAAGAGCTGCATATTTATATATATGCCAATGGATTGCTTTGAGCAAAATTCACAGGTCCATACATATTAGATCTGCATAAAAAATCCTAGATTATAGAACACTCCAATTCAAATACCAGGCGACGTTCTTAGTGATATAAACTTCCTAAATAATAACTGAGTTATATCATCCAATTTTGGGGACTTCTCAAACCTAATAATTTTTCTCATAAAAATTTTTCAATCAGATAACAACTCCCACCATATATCAGCGTTCAGATCATAAGAAGTACATGGACATACCACCAAAAAATCAAAAAGAACAAATTAAGCATATATTCGTTTCAGATCAAAGCAGAACAATCCTCTATTCGCATAAAGTATGACAGAATTCTTTCTATGAATAAAGAAGCTGGAAAATTGTACAAACCAAACACAGATTACCTCGAGTGATACGATCTCTTGCTCAAGCCGGGAGATGGCGGCGGATAGGCGGTGCCTTCCGAGAAAATCCCCAGTCCTAGGTAGCCCCGCCGTCACAGCCGGCGAACTCCGCCCGTTCTCCGACAGCGACGGCGCCGCCTCCGATGCCGTCCAAGCAGTCGTCATGGTCAAAGCTTTAAAGTTGAAAGTGGAGCAGACGAATTACCAGAGGGTCAGTGTGGACAAGAAGAAGGATGGTTACGGAGGAGTTCTTCATCGGCAGGTCAAGTGGGTTAGTACGACCCGGTGAGTTAAAAAAAAAATATTTGTTTTTAGGAGATTTACGTACATGCCATCATATATTATTTTATTTATATATTTAAGATCTAAAAGTTTAATATTACATACATATTATCCATAATTCATTTTCATATCAAATATGAGTGCCAGAAAGAAAATATAAGTGGCATATTTGATATTAAAATAATATAGTGTTGTATGTATGTAATATTAATATTTTGAGTGTTAGATATACAAATAAGATATTACGTCAAATAAACAAAAAAGCTTAAATTTATATTAAGATTTAGGGGTGTAAACGAGTAAAACTGAGATTGAGTTCCTCGTTTGAACTTGAGCTTGAGCTTTGTTAATTAATCGAGCATGAGCTTTATTTTATAAGTTCGAGTTGACTTACGAGCCAACAAGTCTATTATGAAATAGAGAAAATGATTATGATTCAATCAATTATTATAATAAAATGGTAAAAAAATGATAAAGTATTAGAGAAATAATGAAGAATAATTTAATATAAAAAAATAAATTGTTATATCATCAAAAAATTACCTTGATCGGGCACAAATTTCGAGGCAAAATAAAGTTGGAAACTTCTGAAATTAAATTTTGAACCATATGAACTCCGATTTCAGCCAACTTATAGTCAAACTGAAAATCTCGAAAAGTCAAACCCAAGGACATCAAATTCAATTCAATCCAAGCCCAAATGGGTCCAAATTGAAGACCCGAAGCTCCTTTGAAAAGTTTAAACCATAAATTGGAAGATCAAACAATTTCCAAATATGACATGCTTATAGTCGAATCGAGTAGCTCAACGAGATGAATCCAACGAGCCCAAAATCGTCGATTTTTTATATCATTAAGACATTCAAATGCAATGCCCAAGAAATGGTCCATCATCAAGGGGATCAATATCAGTCATTCATTCAAACCACTCCCAACATACTCTTGATTTTCCTCCTATTTATTGGTCATGCCACTATCAAAAAATTATAAATATACCCCTCATTTCTCATGAAAGTGACCCAAGCAAGGAAGAAAGAGAAAATAGAGTTCTATTACCATTAGACGTCTCCTCGACCACCATTGGACCATCAACCATCGTCGTACTATTGTACGACTTCTTCTCGGTCATTGAATGACGTCGGACTTCTGCCCTGCTACCTATGGATTTTAGCCCAACCACCAATTGTCACTGGATTATCGTCTGGCCACCAACTAACATCAAATCTTTGCCCGACCACTAAATGTTGCCTGATTTCCGTCTGATCTTCGTTCGTCACTAGATTTCAACCCTACGGTTGACTTTTGTAATCTAATCATCCTTAATTTCAAGGACAAACTAGTTATTTGTAATCTATTCAAATACTAGTTAAATCATTTTAACTGGGTTTGGCCCTATGATTTTTTTCTTAAGGGTTTTACACGTAAAAAATTGTGATGTTTCTTTTTTTCATGTTTGTGTGTTGGATACTCGTTCAACTCTAAGATTTAAAGTTTTTCGTACTTTATCGCCATAATATTCTAGCCCGCGTCAAAAATATATTTTTCAAATATCTTTAATAATCTTATATTTAAAATCCTGAATATTAATATATTTATGTGTATTTTATATTAATATTTTTTTAGACGAGTCAGCTAGCGAGCTAATTAGTCGAGTTAGGACTAGCTCAAACTAAGCTTTGTATCTCATTAAGCTCAGCTCATGAGTCATTTATTCAGTTGAACCTGAGCCAGTTTATAAGTCAGCTTGACTTACACCCCTATTGAGATTAATATAATTTAACATATTATACATAATATTTATTTCAGCATAAATTTAAGAACTTATGAAATTCATTAGAGTTGCATTAGGATATTTCCGACTTTCGAACAGCTTTCTTACTATTTCATAAAATAACTTTTTAATATAAAAATATTTAATTCAAAAAAAAAAATTGTACAAAATATTATTTGATAAAGCAGTAGGAAAGCTATCCCAAACAAAGTCAAAATCTTCCTCAGCTAATATCCATTTCAGAAGCTTCATTTTGCATAAGCTTCAAATATGTATTACAATTTTTCCACAAAGACGACCAAACATATACAATGCAAAAGGATTCAATCTTATGGCGCTGAAGATTGTAAAACTAATAGGCTCAGCAGAAACTAAAATATTTATCCTTACCGAATCCACATGCTATCGTGCTACAGATCTTCTTAAGGAAGGGTCTGCCATACTGTTCAGCCTGACCTCGCTCATCCTTCCTGCTTCAAGTTCTCAGAAAGATGCATAAACGTTTAACTTGATTTTCAAAGATAGATGTTTGGGACAGCTTTTTTAATGTTTCTTAAAATAATTTTTATACTAAAAAGTTACTTTAAGAAGCAGTAAGAAAGCTGTCTGAGACCGGCTTTTTGTTGTTCTTCTTAAAGTAAATTTTTAATACAAATTTTAATTTTTGTACTAAAAATTTATTTTAAGAAGCAATAAAAAAGCTGTCGCAAACAAAGCCGTAGAGAAATAACATCCATAACAGATTCTGCAATTGCCACAATAAAATCTTCTGGCAGTATAGTTGTGAAATTTTCCAAGCCGACAAGGAGAAATAATTTATTACTATATTATATACATATACCAACATCACAGTAAAATTAGTTCTTAACTACAGAAGGCAAAACTACTACAATCAATTGTATTGCAGATTCTGAGACGATATTAACCTCCATTAATTTGCAATTCTTACAATTGCACTTAACCATTAAGAAGGTTTCGTTTGTGACGGTTTTTTATTGCTTCTTAAAGCTGTTTTTTAGTTAAAAAATTAAAAATTTTGTACTAAAAAATTGCTTTAAGAAGCAGTAAAAAAGTCGTTCCAAACGAAGCCTAAAAAGCTAATAAAGACTTGAGTTCATTTCCTTAACCTGGATTCCCGACGAGAACTGGCAGCATCGCCGGGCGGCTCGGCTTTCTCCGACGAAGAGCCATGCTTCAACAGCTTTTTCACAATACAGGCCAAGGCAATTTGGGTGCCAAGGGTGGACCGGCCGCGTGACAGACAAGCAATGCCACCAATCAGAAGAAGCCCATTTGTAATCCACTTTGAATGAAATTTCAACTTTGCTCTTTCTGAGACGTTTTTAATGACTGGAGTGCTAAAAGGACCATCAGAAGAGGTATTAGAGAGGTCTGAACAAGTTGCTCCAACATCACTCTCCATAAAATCGGGGACCTGAAGAACATTTTATCTGTTAACTTTCAAACCAAAATTTTATACTAAATCACTACTTGGTATTAATCTTTCTCATAATGGAGAAATTATTCTGTGCGGATTCCGGACGGTAAAGAACCATTCGGATGTGAATGTTTGTACACAATTATACTCAGTGTACACACTGTGTATGCTCACATCCGAACAATTTTTTACCGTCCGAACTTCGCACGGAATAATTCCTCCTCATAATGATTCCTTAAGCGTCAAGGGTTAGAGAAGATGTTAGTTCAAACTTGAAAAGTTAATGCATAACAGTCATGAGCTAGAAGCCCTTCAAAGAAACGAACCAACAAATATCATATTTCAGAGGAAGAAAATAATAAAATTTGGTATTTTTCATCTTAGAATCAAGATATTCAAAAAAGAGTAACATACATCAGCTATTTGTTTATTCTGACTGACGAAATCTTTTGAAAACAGGGAAAACTAGTGGCATAATAAAAAGATTTGAGTTTTTCTGGTAGCTTTTAAAGGATGATGAAGAATTCCAACAAAACAGTTCTTTTCAGCAACATAAAACCTAACGAAGCATGGATGATCCTTTAAGCATGCGAATCCAGAAATTTAAGAGAAACAGATAATGAGAGTTATGTTCATCTTGCTGCAAAAATGTCTTTTGTCATTGTAAATCTATGCAATTTTTGCTTTTTCTTCTGCCATTATAGTAATTACAATTTCATATATTTTTGCATCAATTTATAAAAAAAAAAATAAAAAAATAACTAAAAAAGAGGACACCAAGAGTGACCTACACCCTGCTGAAAGTGGCTCACTGTTCCAAGGATTACAGCAGGATGCAAGGCACTGTCAGCAGCCATATTGGCCAAAGTTTTGCATGGAATGGAACAACCAATCAAGTTAGAAAGTTCTGCAACTCCTTGAAGTGGCCATCCTGTATGAGCAAGAAGATTGTACACTCATCACACCGGCAGCTAAGGGAAGAGAGTATGCAGTAACCAGCAATGGAACCCACAATTGGATCCACATGACAAGCATTGCACGAAGGTCAAAGTGTCACTTGGAATTGACCACAAGGTCTCGGGCATAAGTAGGCAGAGGAACATAAAAATCCTACTAATAAAAGAAGATGAGCAAAATCTGGCCACTAACCATATCAAAGTGTGATATCAAATTAAGTTTTAACAAGCTGGCGTAAACTTAAAGTTGAAGATTTAGATTTTGACTGGAGTCAAGATTGAATCTAGTTTTGAGTTAAGTTTCGAATTGATTCAAGTAAAATATATTAATATTTTGAAATATTTTTAATTAATAATAATGACTATTATCTATACCAAAGTATCCAGAACATATTTATAAAAAAATTATTTAAAATATATTAATAAATGCAAGTCAATTTTGAGTGTGTTGAATCAAATAGGAGCCATCTTAAGGTAGGAGGATATTAATTTCTGAAATTTGAGTAAAACTCGAATGATTGTAAAGCAAGTTTCAAACATAATTACCAGCACTACATATCTCTTGTTAAGAGATGGAAGGAAGAAGAATAGCAATTATAGTTTTAAATCTTTTGTTAGAATGTATAATTCTGAAAAGTTCAGGTTTGCTATTTAACAAGATTCTTGCTACCTTTCTATTTCTATAACTGATTCTAATGAACTAGCAACAAAGATTCAATCTAAACTCTCCGACCATTTGTTAAGTTTTCTGATACATTTATGCCTACGTTAAAAGAAACGTGTATTTGTTTTCTTAATTATCCCTTTAGCATCCTTTATAATCAGTATTATGAGGACAAAAATATTCAATATTCTGATTTTAACATTCTTTATGATTACACTAGGGGGACTGTTTCTTGTGCTTAAGTGGTGAAATTTTCAAACTAACACAGCCTACCTTTTTGTGTTGTACAAATTTTGGTGGCGAGACCTGTCCGATCTCACCTGTTGATCTGTTGTGTTTCAAGTTTTAGCTAGTATTGTGTGGGGACTTAGTAACCACGATTAGAGGGGATTAGTAGTCCACTAGGCTGAGTAGAGGTCAATCCCACCAATCATTTGATAGGATGCGTGAACAGGGTAGCAAATAGTAGCAACATTGATGAAGGAGCAAATCGAAACGGCTTCATAAAAGAGTTGGAAGTAAAATTACAGCCCATGTGTGATAGCACCCTGGTTACCAGCATGCCATCGATTTGATTCCCTTGGGATGTGATGATGATAGTGATTACACATTAACTATATGCTAGTAGCATCTATGGAAGCTATGTGCTAATTGTATACTTTGCATTATGATACTTATATTAAGCCAAGTATGTGATAGAAAATACTTGAGTTCGCGAGTAACCCTAATAGGAATACTTGAGTTCGCAAGCAAACCTAACAATAATCCGTAAAATCAACGAGAAAAATAGAAGAATTTGGAAGGAAGCAATCAAAATCAATAGATAATTTTATAGAAATCAAAGCGAAGCAAGAATGAAACAAAGATACAATGGATCCTCAATTCGAGAGGAGGATCATTCTCTCCCAGTCTCTAGATGAGAAGCCTAAATAATTTCTCTAATTGCTGCCCGCCCCTTTTCCCGTTCTCTAGATCTCACCCAAAGTGGGCCCTCAATCCCCACGGAAGGAGGCAACTTAAACCGTCTCCTGTATACGTGAACCGGCCTAGGTGGGGCCGGTTTGGGCGGTTCAGGAAGAACCATATCAGTATGCTAAACAATTTTTGTTAAGGAGCTACTTCTGAAGCATATTTACATATTATTTGAATCTCCATAGTTTCAGTTGTGGTGCCAATTTAGCATTTTGCATGAAATATATTTTTATTGAATTAGATCAAAACTATCTCAACGGATATCATATGGGTACTTAAAAATTAATTTAAATCTCTAGTATCATGTTTAGTTGGGTTCAAACCTAGTTGTTATTGACAATTTTAGAATCAAACCCTCACCCTCTCTTTCAAAAACTAAGAAAAATGCCATATGTCATTGGTATTCAAATGTAGTTGTTGACATGCAATATTGGGGATCATTTATTCTTTTGAAGCCAGATAAGAAAATTAATTGCAAAAGATGCATGATAGATTGTAGGGAGATAAATAACGTTAATGCAGCTAACAGCATTTTTTAAGTATGGATTCAAAGTAATTTACTTATTTTGAAATTCTAAGAACAAAAGACATAATGATATTAGTTCCTCAATATACTTCAACCACCAAGCACCAACCAATATTGATGTGAAACGTAAATGCCATTTACTTGCCTAGGTGGCAAGATAAATTAAATCCCAAATCAATTTGGGGAGAGAGAATGGAAATCTGAAATTAAATTTCAGATTAAGTGGAATTGGCGGGATGAATTTGAATTTAAATTCAAATTTAATGGGGAGAATTAAATTGGATGAGAGGGAATTGTAGGAGGTAATTAGGGAGGCTTAATGAGGGGGCTATTAATGAGATAGGAGAGAGATTATGCCCAATGAGGGGGCCGGCCACATAGAGAGAGGGAGGAGATTATTTGTCATAAGTAGAGTGGGACCCACATTACTAATCAAAGATTTAATAAAATCTGAATTAAAATTCGGATTTTGAAAGAAAGGAAAGTTTCCAATAATGGGGCTATCAATTAGAATTAATTTGAATTTCAAATTCAAATTGACATCCAATTAATATGAAAGCCTTAAATCAAGGAACTATTTTTGGAAAGTCTTCAATGCCTCTTGGAAACAAATTTGAATTTCAAATTTGAAATTCCCAAGAGGGAGGCCGGCGGAGCCGCCGGTGGCGGGATTGGCCTGGGGTGGCCGACGGTGGATTTATGGGGGCCGGTGGAGGGGATTTGGGAGGAAGAGAGTTTGGTTAGGTAGAGAAGAAATAAATTGGGTTTAGGAAAAAGAAAATCCGGAGCTACACACCTCGAGCAACACCTCCAATAGAACTCACAAAGAGATCTACAAGCGCAACTTCCTCAATAACTCACAAAGAGATCTTGGGAATCCTGGAACTCGCAAAGAGATCCATCCGGAGCTACACACCTCGAGCAACACCTCCAATAGAACTCACAAAGAGATCTATAAGCGCCACTTCCTCAAGAACTCACAAAGAGATCTTGGGAATCCTGGAACTCACAAAGAGATCCCTCCACTTCCGAGATTCTCAAGATCTCTTAGTGAGTTCTTGAGGAGGAAGTGATCTCTTTGTGAGGTCGTTGAGGATTAGACTCAGGTCTCGGTTGATAAGCAGAGTGGGGCATCTTCCGACTAGCATGACTGAGCAAATGGGGTACGTACCTAGAGTGGGGAGAGTCAACATGTTCCTCCTTTGTGGTTTTAGTTAGAGAGCCTACAAGACTAACTAGATCGTCTAACCTCTTTTGAAAACCTATCGAGTCCATTGGAAAGTGCTAAGTGATGCTTAAAGAAGAATGGGCGTAAAGGACATCAATTAGACACTAAGTTAAGCTCACTTAGACTCACTACAAGGTGCAGAAAAAGTTTGGACAGCAAGCTAAGCTAGTGGGTTAAGTAGCCTAGGCACTTAGGGAGGTTGTTAGGTTGAGGACAGCACCCAAACGCCTAAGAAACTAGCCTATATTTCACTAGATGTGTGCAGGAAATATGTGGACAGCAAACTACAACAAGGCATAAAGTTATCTAAGTGTTTAGGAAGGATTTTAGGAGGTGGACAGCACCTAAACACTAGGTTAGGTCACCTAACAGCAGGTAAATGATGCAGAAATTTCCTGGACAGCACACTACAAGGCTTGAATAAATGCATTAAGTGTTGGGTTAGGTGTCAAGAGTGTGGACAGCACTTAGGTACATGAAATGCTAACCCAAAACTCACTAAAAGCGTGCAGGAATTGTAAAGACAGCAATGTAAACAGTGAATAAAATTTAGATATGCGATGATATGCATGCCTACCTTGCTCTGATACCAAGATGATGTGAAACATAAATGCCATTTACTTGCCTAGGTGGCAAGATTAATTAAATCCCAAATCAATTTAGGGAGAGAGAATGAAAATCTGAAATTAAATTTCATATTAAGTGGAATTGGCGGGATGAATTTGAATTTAAATTCAAATTTAATGGGGAGAATTAAATTGGATGAGGGAATTGTGGGAGGTAATTAGGGAGGCTTAATGAGGGGGGCTATTAATGAGATAGGAGAGAGATTATGCCCAATGAGGGGGCCGGCCACAAAGAGAGAGGGAGGAGATTATTTGTCATAAGTAGAGTGGGGCCCACATTACTAATCAAAGATTTAACAAAATCTGAATTAAAATTCAAATTTTGAAAGAAAGGAAAGTTTCCAATAATTGGGCTATCAATTAGAATTAATTTGAATTTTAAATTCAAATTGACATCCAATTAATATGAAAGTCTTAAATCAAGGAACTATTTTTGGAAAGTCTTCAATGCCTCTTGGAAACAAATTTGAATTTCAAATTTGAAATTCCATATAGGTAGGCCGGTGGCTTGGCCGTCGCAAGGAGGCCGGCGGAGCCGCCGGTGGCGGGATTGGCCTGGGGTGGCCGACGGTGGATTTATGGGGGCCGGTGAATGGGATTTGGAAGGAAGAGAGTTTTGTTAGGTAGAGAATAAATAAATTGGGTTTAGGAAAAAGAAAATCCGGAGTTACACACCTCGAGCAACACCTCCAATAGAACTCACAAAGAGATCTACAAGCGCCACTTCCTCAAGAACTCACAAAGAGATCTTGGGAATCCCGGAACTCACAAAGAGATCCTTCCACTTCCTCAAGAACTCACAAAGAGATCCTTCTCCTCTCATGAACTCACTAAGAGATCAAACAAGTAGAATAAAATTTCATTAACAATTCATTATCCCATTACATAAGAAAGAGCCTTTATATATAGGCCTAAGAAACTAAAACAAGACATATATGCCCCTAAGGCTTACATAGGACGACCCTCTTAAGTGAAGGTAAAAACGGAAAATTCATAATAAAATTTTAAAAATTACAAATAAAATATAAGATAACGTGGGACGATGACAGCCGTTGATCTTCAGCTCCTCGGATAGCCATGGACGGTTGGATGTCCGCATCAAATATTGCATACTGAAAGTCAAGAGTCTCACCAAACAGAAATAAATAAATCCTTCGATAACAGACTTCTTGCATCGCAGATAACAGAATTCTTGCATCTCAAAAAAAATGGCATAAGGGCTCAAAAGATATTCAAGTAGTAGCAAAGTTCTTCAGTGCTATATCAATAGGCAATCATACAAAAGCATTACATACACTAAGCATCTACAATATAAATTCCAGTTAACAAGCATGCATTGTCTCGAAAGTGTTGTCAAGAAAGTAATAGAACACGCATCTCAAATCTTTTTTTATTTTTTAGTCATTTAGGTCTACAAAATGCTGATACCTTTCGGATAAGCTTATTCATAGTAGCAACTGCAGGTGAACTGGCTCGGCTATGGGTTGAATATTCTAACAAAGCGTTGTTCATCTTACAGACATAATTCCATATCCCCTTAGAAAAAGCTAGTCTTGACATCTCTACGTTCAGTCCAGCATCTTCTTGATGCAACATAGCAATTTCACATGCATTTGTACCAGGAACTGCACAACAGCAAAAAAAAAAATTATCATGTATGTTAAAAAGGAGAAATAAAAGAAAGCGGAAGCACAAAAAGCTATGCATTTTCAGTCCAAGAGGCCATACAAAACAAATATCAGAGAAGTGAAATTTCTCTCATAGCTTCTTAATAAATCTGGTTTATGAAACAATAAACAAGCAATTGCTTGATGGTGCGAACCCTTTCTTCAGAAGGACAAGTAGCAAACCAAGCTCTCCAAATCACCAAAAAATGATCATGAAAACAATGTAATATTCCAGTGATATTCAAGAGCAAGAGAGTGGATAAGAATTTCCAAGCAGAAGCACTGAGGTGAATAAAAATACCGTATAAACAATAAGATAGACTTTCTTTTCATTCGGAAAGCAGAATGTTTGGAACAAAACGTATGAAAAAGAAGCTTGATTGCTTACCTTTCCTGATCCGCCAACCAGATCTGAAAAATCCAACTCGGACAAATTTCTTCTGTCGCGGAGCCAAAGGATGCTCGCAATCCTAACATAATCATAAGAGGGAAAAAGGAGTCAGACCTGACAGGACATTAATCTAAAAAGACAATCAATGAAAAATATACACATGCGGCAGATCATTATTCTCAATTTCAAGTTTCAAATGCATTAGGAAAGGGTTCATTTGGGCGGCTACAGTTATTAGTAAAAATAGTGCGGTTACAGTTATTAGTAAAAATAGTTGTAGATTTGTTGCAATGAAAATAACATTTCTTAAGCTGTGGTACTGTGGTACTATAATTTTTTTTATTTTTGAAAAATTCAGAGAATGGTTTTCTTTCATTTATCACATTTTAGCATATATAAGTAAAAAGTTGTTTCTCATTATAAATGTTGAAACTTGAACTAGAGGAAGAAGCACTTCCTCTTGAATTTCTTGAGGAGGAGGGGGGAAGGGGTAAGAGGGAAGAGGAGAGAGAGAGGAGCTGAATTTAATTCTTAATCATAACCCTAATATAGCCTATAGCCTCTATATATAGGCTCAAAAAGCTACACTAATGGCAATACAAGCCATTCAAAAAAAACTAAAGAAAGCACACATCCTGAATCTAGGACAAATATCCAACAAATAAAAATGAGGATAAAAATTTATGAAAAGCAAAAAATAGAAGCCTGAAAAAAATGTGATAGCGGTCTAAAAAATAAAACAGTGAAAAAACAGCTCTAAGGGACCTTAATTCTTTGCCAAAGACAATTAAAAACAGAGACCATACATTTTACACATTCCTTAAAATCTTTCCGCCAGTTGCATTTTCAGAAAAGCTTAGGAATTATTTTGCTGCCTTGCATACCATATTTTGCAGAAAAATAATATGGTTTATCAATTTTCTTTTACTAACATAACTGCCCCACCCCTCAACACACGCGCACACACTTACTTTCTACCAACTAGTAAAAAAAACAAGAATCCTTGCAGATAATACCAAAAACGTAGTGGTTCACCTTTGTTACTGTAACAGAGAGAAACGCCAACCAGAAAAATAGTAACCAAATACAATCCCGAACATTTTTATGAAACTTAGCACCTTAACTTAAGACAAAGTTAGGTCTCATAAAAGATTTCAGAGTGAAGGAGAACGTACCTTAGTAAAGCAATAGAAGGTTTTATCATTTCCTTCCCAAACTTTCCACGCCAAAATGTACTCCCTAGGAGTCAAAAGCGGAAACTTCTTCACTATGCGGCCAATTTCTGTTCCACTGGCTTCATCAGCTTCCAGTTGCTCAAACTCGACCAAAGTCTTATCCCATTTTTTTCTGTAATGGCTATCCATATAAAAGTCTCGTAACAGTTCTGTAGGGCATTTATCAAATATGGTCACACTAAGGTACTTCAAGGGACCTTCCTGAAAAGATTGTAATAGATGTCAATCCTAGGGGTAGATTTGAAAGAAAAGTTTCAAAACTTGATTGCACTGAAAGTCTGAAACGTGAATAAAATCGCATAAAAATATGAATTTAAAGAAGTAAAATATGTATACATCATTCTACAACAACGCCCATAAAAGACCACTTTCATGAATATGTAAAATAAAATTCGTATTATCTTTTTAAAAGCTACAACAAAGGGTAAAAGATGCAGAAATAAAAGTGCAAAAAATTTTGTGAATATAAGTCTAATACCTCAAACAGCACTTAAAGTCATGGGGATTGTCTTGGCTGGCTTGCTCAAAAAGATCAAAGGGCCAAGGTACTAGGTAGCCAAGTTCAGCTCACTTTTTGGTTAAAGGGATCTATTTTGAAGTCAACCACAGCCTTCTCCCATTCTCATATCCACATGAAGATAGCTTTATCATCTTCATTATGGAAGAAAGGTATAAAAGCTTGGTAGGGATGCGTCATTGATTTCTTCATCTTCTCTGCCTTGCTCTCCTTCAAAGTTATCTCGATCTCAAGACGCGCTTAGGTTTCTTCTTTTGAGTCGGCTTGCTTGCAAGATCACCATCTAAGTTAACGATGCATGGTCTCCTTAAAACTAATATGCCAATTTCCTAAATGTCACCTTCAACAAGGATAGGCATGCTGCCCAAAGAGAGTGCAACCACAATTGAATACGGCCTAAGTATAAACTTGTGTGTACCCGATACAACATAGGTTTCCACAAGTCGAATTCATTGTTGGAGGAAGGGTTATCACTAGTGTAATAAATTTAGATGATGTCAAAGTCCTAAGAAAAGCAAGTAAAACAAACATTGGAGCTTGTGGAGCAATAAACTCTGTCGCATCTTCCTCTTCTCAATCCTAAGCCCCAAGATAGACTCACCTCCTCTACAGCAGGTTTCTTCTCTCAAAAAGAAGACCATCTTCCTCAGTTACATTAATAATAAAAGACTCATCAGGTCTAGATCCGCCCCCAAACCAAATCAACATCAACTAATGGGTCTCCAAAAATATTAAAACTAGTAAAGTCGTAGCAACTTGATCAGTTAAAAAGATGAGTAAATTTCAACTTCAAATTTCAATCAAGTTTCAATTCTTTTTAGATGTCAGCTTAGGTAAGAGGGTGAGTATTGTCCTGTTAATCAAATCGAAAGAATAAACCTTATAGTTGATAATGTAATCTATAAGTCCCATAAATTGCTTGTATTCCTTGATTGAAAGGCGGGGAATAGCAATCTTTTTCCTTCGAAAATTTCATTGACCTAGTCTAAGAGAAGCAACCATTGGCCAACTCTATGAAAATAGTATTGCATTTTCCAATCCTTGGTCTTCACTCAAGTCCTTCCATCTTCATATTTCTCGACTGGAATAAAATGATGTCTTCCTTAAAGCTCTCCATCCTAAATAAGGCTTAAAGATATTTGGATTCCATGTTGTACTCTACGTCCAGAGGAGCGGGAGTAGGAGACAATATTCACGAAGGAGTTTAGCATCACTTACACTGGAAAACGCTGAAGAAGCTGAAGATCTTAACAATTTCAGGAAATAAGGAGAATTGTAACACAAGTTGAAACTAATTTTGGTAAAAGCATAATTCACCATTAGAAGCGGTTGCGGAACTTCTTACTCCCTGTAAACCTAATCGAATACTTTGGAAACATCAAATATGCCAGCAAACTCATAAAATGCTTCACCTTGATCAGTGAATTCAGCTCCACGCTGCCTTCACAAAATTCATCAAGTAGTTAAGCATGTAATTTTCCACCTTTGAACAAACTCTAGAAGGGCAGAGAGGAAGAAGATGAAGAATAGAGGAAGTGAAGAGTAGCAAGAAACTATCAGAATCATATACATGAAGAACGATGATGCCATAAACATGTCCTATTTATAGGTGAAATATCTAAGCCCTAACCTCCTTATTAAATCAAAATGCCAATTTTTGAAATTTTCATCATGAATACTGATTTGATCACCAAATATCCAAAAATATTTGGCCATCATCACAAATCTATTGAAGAATTTCAAATGCCGGGCAAACTTGCCAATTGTATGGATAATTCAACTTTTAATTTCTAGGAAACTCGTCGATGTCATGGCTAGATTGGAATAAATTACTGGCTTCACCCAAAAGAATGAACACTATTCAAAGTCTAACTTTAGTCAAATAGGTCAACTTTACATAACACACATCAACAAGAGTGAGATCTAAACAATTTTCCTAATTCTCCTAAACATTAATAAATTCAATGAAAATCAAACTTTCATTCATTGAGTGTAACTTTCAATACAACATAAATTTCAAAAAATAAAATACAGATAAATATAACATTTGAACTAATTCTCTACTTTCTTTTGCACGAGTTCATAAAAATTTTCAAAATAAAGAGAACCATAAAAACTCCAAGATGCAAGTCCTCAGTTGAAGGTATGAATAGAACCAACAACAAAACCTTTGAATTCAATGTAAGGAGATGATGAAACTTCTCCTAGCATGGTATAAACTCATCCCTAAGAACGAATTATTCATTCTTGAAGTCTCAAAATAATTCCTCAATACGAAGTCTCAATAAGATGATGAAACTTCTCCTAGCTTGTGAATTGGTTTGTTTAAAAATATTAATATAAAATACAACAATAACTACTACTACAACCCTTTATCACACTGCATCGGGTCGGCTACATAAAACTTTTTCTCTATTGCATCCTATTAAGAGCCTAATTCTCATTCAATATAATAAAGAAATGTCATTTTTAATACTTTTTAACCAAGTCTTTTTAGGTTTACCTCTACCTTTCTTAACATAGGTCGGACCTAATAAACTCACTCTCTTAACATGGTCATCGGAATGCCAATATTTTATGCAAATAAACCATCTAAGGAAACTAGCCAACTACCTCTAATCTTATCCTCCATTGGAGCTACTCCAATCTTTCACAAATGCACTCATTTCACATTTTGTCTCTAAGTGTAAAGCCACTCGTCCAACTAAACATTCTCATTTCTGCAACACAACTTAATTTATGATTCTCTTTTAATGACCAACATTTTGCACCACAAAACATTGCAAGTCTCACCACCGTCTTATAAAATTTTCTCTTAAGTTTGAGGGGGACTTTTCTATCACACAATAGGCCCGATGCATCTCTCCACTTCAACAATTCAACTTGAATTCTACAAATAATATCCCTATCTATTTCACCATCACTTTGATCAAAAAAATATTAATATAAATATATTAATAATCAAGAGTTTATGTATAAAATTATTAAAATATTTAAATTTACCCCTCACTTTCTTAAATCAAGAGATAATTTAATACTTTTCTAATTTTTTTCCAATGCATTATAATAATTTTTTGAATCATAATCATTTTCTTTCTTTCAAAATAAATGAGCCGCCTCAAACTCAGAGAATTAAGCTCGTGCTCAACCTTGATTAATTAATCAAGCTCAAGCAAAGGGTGATCGAGCTCAACTCGGCTCATTTACACCCCTATTTATGCTTGACTCCACTAAAGACTAAAGACTTAAAACATGACAACTTCCCTCTATAAAGTTAATTGAGTCTCAATTTGCTCATCCGATTTCATCTTTTCAATATGCACGTGACTTCAAGACTCTTAGTCACCTTCTTTTGGGAGTTCATTTTGATAAGTAGCTTTTGATACTTGCATTTGGAAATACCAACCCATGCCCTATCTAAAATGACTTCTCTACTGGAGCATCTACTTCAAAATCACTTGAATTCGTAGCAACATGAACTTCACATTCCTCTTGCCAAAAACTTCTTCAAGTTCAACCTTCTTGGGGGCCTACTCCCTCAACTTGGTCAAGCTAGATCTCTCTGAATACCTCTTTCTAGTTCCAAGTCTTAAAGCTAATTTTTTTTATCACTAATAACTATGCCAAGATCTAGCTCCCTTGAAGTCTTATCTCAAATGTCATCAACTAGTATATAATCCTTTGCAATATCTTCATCATCAATGACCTTGTTAAGCTCTAACTCTTTTTTTCTAGCATCAATAAGAGGCTCATTATCCCTTGCGATTCGCTGGCAACATCAATCAATGTTAGAACTATCTCAAAAGCTTCCTTATTAGTGCATGATTCCTCTAGACTGCTGGGTTTGAAATCTACAATAAATCAATGAATATTTTTTTATGCGCGAAATCAATATCATATCTTATAAATCATTTATTTTCACCTGACGTTAACAAGTTAACAAAAAGCACATTCCCAAATACCTCCGAAAATGTTAAATCCCAAGGCTTCCACATTACAATAAGAAATACCAGTTTATCTTAGTGAATAACTTCTGATTCAAAGAATAAGTGAAGGATTGAAAGAAAGTCAATCTTAGGTCTACAACCTCACACGGTGCTGCATCACTTCATATTTCACATATCAATAAACATCAATACCTAGCAATATATAGTGCATTTTATAGAGCAGTACAATGGAACATAGCGATAAATAGCGGTGCACATCATCAAAATGAATATAACAACATCTCAGTGAATCACTTCATGTCCAAGAACTGACAGAAAGAACAATGTAAGGATTGAAAGAAAGACAACCTTGGGTTTACAACACTTCGCATGGTAGGAAACGCTGTCATTCCTTTTCGTGATAATTTCTTCCCATTTCTCACTTTCATTGCTCTTCCCGTCCAAACTAGTTATCAGGTCCTTTAAATCAGCGTCAGATAGTATACCTAAAATCCTACAACACAGTGAAAGAATCAGTCTCAACATTATCCAACAAAACCATATTTAAATACACCCAAAAAACTGGAACAATATCGAACTATGAAATCGACAATCATCTTCCAAATGTATTAAAAAAATCGATTTGTTGTAAGATATGCAAACTAAAATTAACCTACAAACTTTTCTCAACAGAGACACCAAATTATTATCTAATTATTACTATTACTGATAGCAATCAACAAATCAATTTCAGAAGAAAGAACTGAACAAAATAGAAATCGCTGACTCCAAGTAGACGTGCGGATTTAGCAAATTGAAACAAGAAAGATGGTAGTCAAGAAGAACTAACAACCACAGCACACCTTCTTGTGCTGCTACCGATCGCCAAACTCGCCGTAGCAGCCCCTGCAACCAAATTCGCCTGATCGGAAGTCACGGCTCGGCGCCTCGTAAAAGCCCTCACAAGCTGCAAAAAGAGGACTAGAAGAAGCACCGCCGCGGTCGCCCACCCTCCTCCGGCGACCTCCCGCCAAAACTCGCTTGAATCAATGGTTATTCCCGCCAAACTCACTGGAACGGAACTGGATTTTGCCATCTAAAAGAGGAACTGCAGAAAGGGTAAGACCGAAGGAGGGATGCTTCCTCTAGAACCGAAAATTTGTGTCTGATTGGGGTTTTTTTTATTATTATTATTTTATGATATTTAATAGTCTAAATACAAGCCATGTATTTAAATTAATATATTTATTTATTTATTTATCATATAAAATAAATTCATAATTATTGATGTACATAACTGGCCTCCTTACCGAATCCTACGAACGTGGATGAGAGGAGGGTATTAAGGTCCAGTGTTATTTTTACTTCTTTGTTTATTTATTTATTTATTGAGTTCAAATACAACTCAAAATTTATCTAATTCGAACATATTTGATCCGAACTTAACCTATTTATCGTAACTAGTTGGCATCGGCCCGACTCTACTCATATTCCATTCACTCGATTTTGAACCATTTGACATATTTATTTATTTTAAATGTTTTAAAAACTCTTAATTCTCATAAATAAAACATGTCTAATATATATTTGCATAAAGTTTGTAAACATTGCTAGGAATGATAAATTAGCAATAACTTGCCCACCTCCATAGCCTCCTCGCACAAACCCCTTCTCCCAACTTTGAAATCCGTATACCTCCTCACCATCGCTCCTCACTCTCCCCACCATCACGTCCATTTCCACAATCATCACCGCATCGGCTCCTTCCTCAACAATACTGCCACCCTCGAGACATTCGTACACAACTTCTGTATTCGTAAGATGCTTGAAAAATAAGGAACACACCACCAACGCGCCCCTGTTCTCACACCCTCAAACGTGGAGTTCTGACTATAATGTGTCATGAAATCACCCACCATCACATGTTAAAAGTATCACCAGCTAGGGCCCCTAGGGGCCCTAGATCCTCACTAGCCACCCCTTCCTGTCTAAGCTTTCCTTAGACATTGTTGTATCATGGAGGAATTGAAAGTTCAATTCATGAAAATTAAGTTTACTACACCAAATCTTAAGTCAAATATTCAAGAATAAATTATTAGAAGTCTACCTTAATTCATTAAAAAACAAGTTTTGAATTTTTGGACTTCCTCATCAAAGTATTTAAGAGAGAGAGAGAGAGAGAGAGAGACTTCTTTTCATTCAAAATGAAAGAAAAATAAGAACAAATAATTTAGCCTAAAGATAATTGATATGACTCTATGAAAATCATATGATTTGCATGAATTTCATGGTAATCTTTGAATTGAAAACTTTTGAAATTAAAACCATAAACATCTGAACTCCAAAATTGACCTTATTATAGTCAAATCAAGCGGCTCGACAAGACAAATCCAAGAGCCCAATATCACTCAATTCGTGCATCATCAAGGCACTTAATGCTAAAAAACTACTTTACGATTAAGAAAATCAATAAGAACCGTACGATAGAGTGTTTTTGATTATGGTTCAATATCAAAATGATCATCCGAAAAAAGCTTATAAATAAAGTCTAATTCTTCACATGAGGGGAAGAAATGAAGGAAAGAATTAAAAAGCTCTCTTGTATTTTTCAGCTATCGCCTCTGACAACCATAACCAATTTTTGTCACTGACAACCACCATTGATGTCGCTGACCACCATGACTGATAGCCACCATCTCCAAAATTCTAACAATATTTAACTCTATTGTTGGATATAGTTATATGTATGTGTACACCTATTTTACATAACCCCTATTAGGGAAATCAAACTCTATTATTGGAAGTTAATTGTCTATCTGTGGACACTTTGATGTTTCATTTGGGTCTGAACCCTATGGTTTTTTTTTTCCTTTATGGACTTTCTACGTAAAAAAATTACGATCTTACTACTTTTATATGTGTGTGCTTAATTTCTGGGAAACACCGAGATATAAAACACACACTCAACCAGCTCAAATTTTTTGGCACGTAACAATAATAATATTATCTAAACATATTTTTTTATTTTAAATCATCTTAAAAATAAAATAAATAAAATACTCGGTCTAATTAAATATTAAATTAATGAGATATCTTATTAGCAAAATAATAATTAATTCTCTATTAGGTCATGACTTTAATAGTCTTAAATTTATATAGCATCTAATATATATGAATATTTATATATGCTCCCACATTAATTTTTTTTTCCAAATGAGCAACATATAAATATCTTATATAGACTCATTGTTGCAATAAATTGGGCTATCTCTTATCATTATTAATTTGAGCATAAAGGATTAATCTAATGAGAAAGTGCCCATCATAGGCTTTGAGCAAGAAGATGGTGATGCATGGAAAGAAGAAAAGCTTGTTGACCTTGGAGGGTTGGCGGGTCGTGGATCAAAAGGAAAAACCGAGGGTTATGAGTTTTGGTGCGGAGCGAATAGCGAGGACCTCAATAGTAAGCTCGAGGGAGTTTTGGAGATGAGAGATGGTGAAGAAGATGGAGGAGGAGAGGGTTATGATGTTGTCACTATGAAGGATGATATTACCAAATGATAGGGCAATGTTACGGGCAAGCAACATCTAGGAGGGTTGGCGGGTCGTGGATCAAAAGGATGAAGTGACCAAATGAGGATGTGTGAGTGCGATTATCATCAAAGTTAATTGTTGTTATCTATTAATTATGAGTTTAACTAAGGAAATGAAACTTATCAAAATAATAATAATAACTTTGAATTAAAATTATTTGGATACTCAATATAATTTTTTTAATAATATCTACATAAACTCTAAAGTTCCTTATAAATGAAAATGGAAGAAATAATTACACACACACAAAAAAATATAATAATTTTTTTTTATTTATATGCACATTTATTAAGTTAATAGGAAATAAAATTAGGCTTTATTTGTGACGGATTTATTAATGTTTTTTAAAGTAAATTTTTTGTACAAAAATTTTTTGTACTAAAAAAATGTTTTTAAAAGTATTAAGAAAGTTGTCACACATAAAGTCTTTCTTAGGGGTGGTTTTGTATTAGATTTACGTCGGATTTATGTTAAATTATGTCAAACAATTTTCAAAGGCATCGTAAATTTGAATGTCGTGTAAATCCCAGATTTACAGATTTACGACGTAAATTCGGGATTCAGTAAATCATGATCGTTCAGCGGATTTACAGATTGACGGACTAGAATTTAGTGGAAGAAGCGTGTAGAAGGGGAGAAATATCGATACCTTCATTGCGAACTTCTTTTGCAACTTCCTATCAGACATGAACATCTTCAAAGAAAGCACAGATGCTTCGATACTTATAAAACTCAATTTCACACGAAGCATAACAACAACAAAGAAATGCAAAAGAGAAAAAGCAAACCCTAGAAATGTAATGATAGGTGACTTGTTCGAAGCCAATTGAGCTAATTTCTAATTATATTAATTAACCCTAAACTTATTAAATTTAATTAAAATTAAATTTGATAAGTAAATCATAATTAACTAACAAATTAAATTTAAAACACATTAAATTAAATTTCTAAATGAACCAACTGCTTAAATCTTGGATTAATTTGCCAAACAGTTTATTAGGATTTAACATATGCCATATCACATAATTTTTTAGATTTAACACCCTCTTGATTTAATAAATTAGAATTTATAGTATTTACTAAAGAGACGATCTTCTTATTATTTCTTAAAATATTTTTTTAGTAAAAAAAAATTATACTAAAATAATATTTTAAGAACTAATAAGAAAATTATCCAAAACAAAAGCCTAAATCTCACTAAAATTAAATCTAATGCTATGCCAAACAGACGCTTAGAGCTTAGTCTACCCTCAAGAAAAAGATTGGAGATAATTTTTAATTTTATTTAAAAAAATGAGAAGGACACGTGTTCTTTTTTTTCTTATCGTTTGCCTTGCCAATTATTTGGAAAAGATGTTTCCTCTACCCTGATCACCACCGTCAAAACGAATCCGTACGTACAGTGATCAAGCAATTTAGACCGTTGGATGGCTTTAAAGGTGGGAATATCCGAGAATATTACTAGCTTTGTTTCATCCAATAACTCACAGTCATTGAGAAAATGGAGACTTGCTTCTTTTGTAGCTCTCTGGTCGTCTTTCCCTTCGCCGCATGCAGCGAGGAATAAGCTCTTCCAATAATCCTTTTCTTCCGATCTCCCACCACCATGTCTTCAGATCTAGTCCTTCTCTTTCGACTCGCCGGACGAAGAGCTCCAGGTCGAGCCCCGAAGTGCTGAAATTTACCGTCTAGGATCGCAGATCGAGCCGTTTTTTGCTTTCTTGGTTGAGCCTGGGATCGTTCTATGCTTCATTCAGCTTCCGTCGGGGACGATGCTGAGGCTTCTGATTACAAGGTAGGAAGCTCTGATTCCGAGGGCTACGCTATCCGTTAGCTAGATTAGTTTCGAAATAAGGGTTTCGTGCCGAGCCGCGGCGTTGCAGGATGATGGACACCACTAAATTCGCTGGAATTATTGCCGGAGGCGGCGGTGGGGGAAACTTTTACGATATGGGGTTTTACAGGAAACTTGGCGAGGGATCGAATATGTCAGTTGACAGTATACAGACGAGCGTTGGTGGCGGGTCGGTGGCGATGTCGGTGGAGAATAGCAGCGTTGGTTCTAGCGATTCGCGGACTGGAATCCTTCACCACAGTGGTTTCAGGCAGACAATTACAGCAGGCAGCTCTATTGGCCACAGTATATTCCGTCCTGGTCGGGTCACCCATCCCCTCAACCATGATGCCCTTGCCCAGGCTCTGATGGACCCGGGCTTTCCCACCCAAGGCCTAGACAACTATGAAGAGTGGACGCTTGATCTCAGGCAGCTTAGCATGGGCGAGCCCTTTGCCCAAGGGGCTTTTGGGAAGCTTTACAGGGGGGTCTACAATGGCGAAGATGTAGCAATTAAGCTGTTAGAGAGGCCAGAGAATGATCCGGATAGAGGACAACTAATGGAGCAGCAATTTGCTCAGGAGGTAATGATGCTTGCTAACCTGAAGCATCCCAATATCGTTAGATTCATAGGGGCTTGCAGAAAGCAGATGGTTTGGTGCATTGTCACTGAGTATGCAAAGGGTGGATCGGTTCGACAGTTTCTGATGAAGAGACAAAACCGATCTGTGCCTTTGAAGATTGCTGTGCGACAGGCACTGGATGTTGCCAGGGGAATGGCATATGTTCATGATTTGGGTTTCATCCATAGGGACTTGAAATCTGACAATCTTCTCATCTGCGGCGATAAGTCTATCAAAATTGCAGACTTTGGAGTGGCTCGGATTGAAGTGCAAACAGAAGGGATGACACCAGAGACTGGGACTTACCGGTGGATGGCTCCGTAAGTAGGCCATGTTTTACTTTCAAATTTCTGAAGATTGATTATTTTTGTAGATATGCATCGCTTTCAATGGAGAAATTTTGGATCAGGATATCCTTATCAAAATAAGGTATGGATAGATTTTTATACCCATTAAATTTACTTTGAGATTAATGCAATATATGACTAATCAATCAAAGTTTGTATTGCACTCATCCAAAAATAAATCCAATGGGTGTAAAACCCATCCTGTTCCAAATTATTTCATATGCAATGAATCTATTTTTGAAAAATATTTGTTACTCAACGTACGTTAGAACTAGTTGTATGAGTAATTGGTTACATTCTTCTGATTTCCAATGATCGACATCAAATCTACCCGCTTGATTTTGCAGTATAAGTATTTTGACATCAATGTCATTGTCATTTGCACCAGGTTTATGCTGCAGCGTGCTCCATATGCGAGCTTTAGAAACTTGTCTTTCTAAGAAACTTTCTTTCTGATATGATGAAATTTGTTTGTACTATGAAATTTTTTCTCGTAAAGTGTTTCTATTCTTCATGTTTGGGCTTTATTTTATGCACCATAACATAGTTATGCAGTCTTTATGCTTTTAAGTGTAGCTATGAGTATGATGCTGAGTGAGACAAGGAAGAATGGCGGGCTTCTTTTTAAATAGGTTTCTGGTGTTTCAGCATAAAGGTCCCAACATGTCAGGCTTAGTTTCTTGCAAATTGTAAAGTTATGCTGTGATACATACCTTTTTTACAATGCTTGAATGATGATGTTCTTGGCAGTGCCTTCTTGCTGTGATGCTTGTATTGTGCTTCTGGCCTTTTGAAAGGTTATAACATTACCATCCCAATTAAAGAATCTTTTGTAATATTTTCTTTTTTTGTATGCCAAGGGAATGAATTATTTTGCAGGCCTACTTTTCTTGATAATGCAAGTTTGACTAACATTATATCTGGATGTTTACTTGTATTGATCAGCATATTTTTTCTTTTGCCTTTTCATTTTCTTGTGAATGCTTATCGTTTTCTTTTTTTTATTCTTTTCCTCAAGGGGGTGCCCCAATTGTATGATGTATTAGGTGATTCGCTCATTGTTATGAACTTGAAATTTGGTTTTGACTACATAATCATGTTTGATGTTGCTTTGGTGAAATTGTCATCTTACGTTGCATTTTGATGGATTAGCTGATTTGATTGCGAGGGAATTAAGAAGTTTCATAATTAAGAGGGAGCTGTTTAGGAAGGTTCTTAATCAAAGAGAATTAATTAGGAGATATTTACTAATTGAAGAGAGCAGATTTGGGGGCTAATTAATTAGGAAATATTTTCTATTGAAGAGGACAGATTTGTGGGGTGATTTTGGGGCTGATTTGGAGGGAATTAATTTGAAAATATTTCCTAATTGAATAGGGTTGATTTGGAGGGGATTAATTAGAAAATATTTTCTAATTGAAGATGACAGATTTAGGGGCTGATTTGAGAGCTGTTTTGGGAGGGAAATAATTAAGGAAATATGAGGGAATTGGGGGAGGTCTGTTTGGGTATTTACTGTTTATTGTTTTCTTTAAAGAGATGATTTTCCTAGGGTTAGGGATAGGTGTTGTTTGCTGACATTAGATTGTTCTTAGGGTGTTTGGGCTCTAGCCGGCGGCTAGAGATTTGGGAGAGCCGGTTCTTCCTCTCTAGTTGAAGATCCACTTGTATCTTGTCTTTTCTTTCATAAAACTTTCAATAAGAAAGTGTTTGTGTGTTTTATTCATGATTTTCTTGTCGTTATTTTTCTAAAATTGCTGAAATCTTGCCGAGTTTGAGATGGAAAAAGTCATTGGATATAGGGAAAGAATTAGATATGAATAGCTCGTGGGAAGAGCCTTGTGGATATTAAAGCAGGAGAAAAGCTCAGAGAAGTGTGGCGCTGGAGGAGAAAAAGGCATAAAGCCCTCTGGCTAATGCTAGAGCGCATTGAAGACCCCGGGCAACAGTAGCATAGACTAAATAAACTGCTGGAGTAGGAGGATGATAAGCATCATTCGGGACAAAGTTGTTAGATTATTTATATCTGGATCTCTTTTGTAGTTAGAAAACATGTAAGGTGTGACTTTTGCTATTCAGACCTATTATTTTTAAATTTTCTTAAATTTTGATTATTTTTATTTCTAAAAGCCAAACTTTTGAAGTTGATTGCTTAAGCATAGTTATAAATGTCTTTGAATTTTAACCTTTAAGTTGTAAGATGGTGATTTCTTGCTAAATTATTAGCTCTATGCTGTCCCACTTTATTGTATTTATTTTTAATGAGTGTTTGTTAAACCCCATGTAGTGGGATAAAGGCTTGTTTTTGTTGTTATTGTTGTTGTTGTTGTTGAGTGTCTATAAAAGTATTGTAATATATGCTATATTTTTATAACTCATAAATTCATTGTTGACCTCTTACATTCAATTGTGTTTTGGACATAACTGGTGGATTGGTAGATTTGATTGGGAGGGAGATAGGAAGTTTCCTAATCAGGAGGAAACTATTTAGGAAGGATCTTAATCAAAGAGGATTAGGAAATTTTTTAATTACAATTGGGAGGGAATTATTTAGGGAAAGGGAGGAGGAATCAATGGGGAATTGTTTAGGAAAGTTTTAATTACAATTGGGAGGAAATTATTTAGGTCAAGAGATCTAATTTGACTTCAAATATGAGAGGAAATTATTTAGGAAAAGGGGGCTGATTTGAGAGGGAATTAGGGGAGCCTATTTAAAGCTAACAATATAGTGATTTCATATTATGTTTTATTTGGGCTCTAGCCGGCGGCTAGGGATTTGGGAGAGCCGGATCTTCCTCTCAAATTGAAGATCCAATTGTATCTTGCATTTTTCTTTATTGTTCTTTCAATAAAAATTGTTTTGGGGTGTTTTTCTTCCCAATTTTTTGTATTTCATCGGCTGATTTTTGTGAAAAGTGCATCCGCTCCCTGTCAATAACATAGTGAAAGAGTATGAGTGGATTCTTTAATTGTTTATTATTGTAATTTTGAATGCATACATAGTATAAACATTAGGATAATCACTACTAGTCATAATTTGGGTTAGGAAATCAGAGTCTAATGTTAGATCAGGGGTAGTTTGGGACAGTTTTATTTTGTTTTTTTTTTTTTATGTTCTAACATGAAATAAAACATGTTTGACATGCTTATGCATTTATTATTAACAAAAGATCAAAACTTATCTCAACTGCCAGGCTATCGACTGGCTGAAAACTATTTCTTATCAGTATTGGGGAGAATTCTTCTATGATTTTCTGAAAAGAAGAAGCCAAGTTTGTCATCGTCACTGCTGTTGGACGATGAGGTTAAGTTTGCTTATAAATGTGAAGTCTTGTAAAAATGTGAAGTCTTCTAACTTCTAAGGCTAAGAATATTACCACCATAACCACATCATCTACCCTTAGCCCTGCCCCTTGGAGGGCCGTCACGATCCACCACACAACCTCCACCTTCCCTCTTTCTCATCAAGCTCTATCACGGCCGCCTTTGCAATCCCCAAAGCTGCTTGAATTGCCATCGTGTAGAACATATGATGTAGGACTACAATGCTTAAAGTGAAATGTTAAGAACTTGCACAATCTCTTGATAAAAATAATTATGATGAGGACTATTAGAAAATTAAAACAATCAATTAAAACATAAGAGCGGTCACTTTCGTTTAGGCTAAGTTGCACAATAAGCGCTTGAATTATCAAAACAAAAGAGAATCAACAACTTGCAAATGGAATAGCTTTCAACAAAAATCCCTAATCTAACATTAAGATTAGAAGCAAATAAAGTGCACTCAATCTCTACGTTTACTAAGTTTGGCAGCGTTTAGTGAGCAAGATATTCATGAATCTATCAAATCACAAGAAAAAGTTAGAGAAGGAAAATACAAAAAAAAGGAAGATTGGTAAACCCTTATCACGGTTGAGTTTCGATCCTCCACTGAACGGTGCCCAGTTGTACTTCAATGGCCTCGACAAGGGTGTCCATGATGCGCTCTACGTACTCTTCGACGGTGTTGTCGATGCGCGGATTAACGTCGAAAAAGGTCGAATGAAGGATGCAAACAAATCCTTGTTCGTCGTAGGCTAGACTGTAATCAAGATCCGGATCGGCCATGCATGTCCTTTGAGGTTGAGATGTTGGCGACGATTGTTGAGGCTTCCCTTGAAGACCCCTCTTGAGATGAAGTAAGCTAGAGAAATCAAGAGGTGAAAGGGAAAAGAGGTGGTCGACCAAGGATGAGAGCAAGGTTAAGGGTTTTGGCTCAGATTTTGGGAGAGAAGATGGAGGGAATTCTTAATTCAACACTTCCTAATTAGTCTCTTTCTCTTGATTGAGACTAATTAAAGAAGAGAGAAAAGGAGAAGGGGGGGGGGTGCGGGTAAGAGAGGAAGGGTTTGGGATTTATTTCCAAAATCAAGGATGGGATTTTGGAAAGTAGTCATGAGGTGGGGCTTTAGTAATTTTCGACCAAGAGGGGATTAGGGGTTTTGAATTATTTCCAAGAGTGGGGTTTGGTTTTAAGAAATAAATCCAAGGAGGGATTTAATAGGGGCCGGCGGCAATAATGGGAGGGAGGAGGTTTTATGGCAAGTGTTTAAAGCTTGCATAAATTTGGGAACTTAAATTAAGGAAGAGAAAATAAACCCCCTTTAATCAAATATTGATTTGAGGATGAGGTTTAAAACTTTCCTAAAATAGATTTTGTATTTTAGGAAAGATTTTGAATTCCAAATCACTTGGATTTGAATTCAAAATTTATTCCTAATTTCATTCAATCTAAATTAGGAAACAAGGAAAGAAAAGGGAAGGTGAAAGTTCAAAGGTGGCTGGCGGCTAGGGTGGGGGTGGCCGCCAACCTCGGTAGTGGGGATGGGCTCAGTTGGGTGGAAAAGGAGGAGGATTCAGTTAGGGAGGGGGAGGGGGAGGGGAGCTTGACTGTGGGTGGGGAGAAAGGAAGTTGGGCCGACGGTGGTGGTGGGAGGAGGAAGGGAAGAGATAGGAAATAGAACCACGAACCCGACTCGTCAAGGTTGATGGGTGATGCGCAATCTTCCCTCTCCCAGGGATCACACTTCGATTTCTCAAGCTCGCAAGAGAACTCAAAAGACTTGTAGAAATTTTCTTTTAATCATCCATCCACTTGAAAAGAAGAATAATAGGGCTATAAATAGCCTCGTATAAAGACTCAAAGAAATAAAAGGACGACAATGCCCCTAGGGCTTACATATGATCTCCCTTAATAAAAGGGTAAAACGGGAAAGCAAGAAACACATAAAAAATAAAAACTACATAACATATAAAAGAAAAACAAATATATAAAATGATTTAAAAATACATAGACTCGATCGTGGCCGTACATCGACGTCCACGTCTCTGATATACTTTCTATGCTCTGATGTCCCCATCAACATAGATGCTACTGAACAGGATGCAGATGCATTTGTTGGTGGGAGGGTGTGGTTGACGACGACAGTGACGTGAGTTTGTCATGGATGTAACGGGGATGTTGGTGCAACAATCTGGATGTGAAATGGTGGTGGTGATGAAGGTGCTTGGAGTCAAATAAATTGTTTTAAAAAAATAAAAACAGTTCAAACTTATTTTTGTTTTTGTTTTTGTTTTTTGAACAAATAAGTTTATTTAAAAAAAGTAAACAAAACAAACATGTTTTTATCTTTTTTTTTTTTAACAAACAAAAAATGATCCTAAACAGGACCTTAGTATTTCATATTTTTTTTACCTGTTTTCAAGATTTAGGCTTTATTTGGGATGACTTTCTTGCTACTTCTTAAAGTAGCTTTCAAGCATAAAAATTTTAATTTTTGTATTAAAAAAGTGTTTTAGCCTTTTAGGAAGCAATAAGAAAGTTATCCCAAACGAAACCTTAGATTTGGATATATTCAGAGGCCACAGTTTTACTGTTTGACTGAGCCTCGGGTAAGTTGAGAAATTTTTTATCGCATAGGCAGTTTGTGGTTCATACACAGCTCACCTTGGCCTGTTGGTTGAGAGCTTAGGCTTCCAACTGGTCTAGGGTTCGAGTCTTTGTGTTCAGCAGAATTCAAGTTGGATGGTTGAAGTGGAGGAATGCTTCGGGCTTGTTGTGCGATAGAAAAATCCCCCTCAAACTTAAGGGAAAATTCTATAAGATGGGGGTGAGACCTGCAATGATTTATGATGCCGAATGTTGGTCATTAAAAGAGAAGCATAATACTAAGTTAAGTGTTGCAGAGATGAGGATGCTTAGGTGGATGAGTGGCTTTACCCTTAGAGATAGGATACGAAATGAGCATATATGTGATAAGGTTGGAGTAGCTCCAGTGGAAGATAAGATTAGAGAGAGTCGCCTTAGATGGTTTGGCCATATTAAACGGAGGTCTTTCGATGACCCTGTTAGGAAAGTTGAGGTATTAGATTTGACCTATGTTAAGAAAGGTAGATGTAGACCTAAAAATACTTGGTTAGAAAATATTAGAAATGATCTTTCTTTATTAGATTTAAATGAGAATTTGGCTTTTAATAGGACACAAATGACGAAAAAGGATTCATGTAGCCGACCCCATGTAGTGGGAGTGTGGGGCAAAGGCTTGATGTTGTTGTTGTTGTTGTACATGCAGCTTGTGGTGCGACCGAACTGATTAATAGGAAGATTATGCCAAAGTGAAATGAGGAGGGGCTCTTGTTAGAATCTTCTAGCTCTTGTGATGTCAGAATTGTGAAAGTTAGATGTCAAGTTAATTTAATGCTAATAAGATCACTAATCTTGCCGATGCATTTAAGTAGCTTAAAGGTGGGAGGAAGAAACAGAGAAGTAGAAATTGAGGAGAGCTGTAGGTTTACTATTTGTGGCTTTAATAGCGAGTAAATGTTATAGAAGTTGGAACAAGATTTAAAGAAGACATATCATGATAGGAAAAATGAGAAACAGCTATGGCCTGACAATGTGATAGGATTTTTCACTAATGCATAAACCTGCCATTCTTAATGTCATTGACTTGCAGCATCTATAAAAGGAAATCCTACTGACCAACAAAATATGATAGAACTGGGCCGCTTCTCACTTTGTATGTCACGACCCAACCCGGATACTCAAACTAACGAGGCGGGAACTGATAGTCGGACGGTTAAGACAATTACTACTCTTACTTATAGCAATAATTTCTAACAATCCACAAACACTGAAGAACTACTAATAAAAATTTTTCATCAAAAACTAATAAAATCTTCACAAATACTTAACATTTGCATAATCATAAATTACATACTTGCATTTGTGCGCCTTATTCTGTAGATGTATTCCTCTTCTCTTTCAGCCATTTTTATTTCTCTGGAGAGTGGAGACTTACCTGAAAGTTTAATTTAATATGTTGAGTTTACATGGTAAACTCAGTGAATAATTTTTCTATATATAATATTTAAACATGTATAAAAATACAATGCATGATCTTCTTCTCATTTTTTATGCAATAGTAAAACATATATAATATTTGATATATGTATATTCATATGCATATATTCTTCCATTTCATTCGATCCTTTCTTTATACCTTTCATATATATTTCAACATTTATTTATTTTTCAATTTAATTAGTACAGAAGCATCGTCTAAATGTATTGAAGGTACAACCATTTTTATTTTCATTTTCTTTTTCTTTTTCATTTCTATTTAACGTGCACTGGTACGTTGCTTCCCCAGCTAGTACCATACAGGGGTGAACTCCTGTAATTTAAATGCATATCATTTTTCCTTTTTCATTTATTCTCTTTCATTCATTTATGATTTTATCGATAATTTATAAGTTACATCATTTCTTTTCTCATTCTTTGTATTTTATATGTATATACGATACTTTTCAACTTCACTTCCTATTTTATTTACATATGTTTTAACTATATATATATCTTTCACATATTCATATACTTTGCATTACTCATAACAGTCTTAAAAATAAGTAAAACAATCATATAAAATATTCCTTCCAGAATGAAAGTGAAAATACAATGATAAAAATTATCCATAATTATAAGTACCCAATTTGAATGTTTTGGCTTCAGCTCCTTTCAAATCTTCAACTCTTGAGACAATCTTCCTTACTACAATCTAAATTCACATACACCATATAATTATTACCATCTTTCAACTTTCAATATTCTCATATAAATATTACTTTAAAAATTCTTACCTCCATTCTCCTTTTTGAGATCTTCTATTTGCTTTAGTTGTCACTTTTCTATATTAAGTTAACCAATTCTCCACTATTCCAAAATACTTCTAATTTTATTAATTATTGATGAACAGTCTACAAATTCAATGTCACAATAAATACTTCAATCATTTACCTCAAATCCCTCTCTTTCACTTGAATCGAGGCTCATCACCCATTAATTGGATTCATTCATGTGACATAAATCCATAATTTTGCATCTACTTATATGAATTCATTAGAAGTTTAAACTAAATATCTTACTTCTTTCTCGTTGTAGAAAATGAATGCTCTCTTTTTCTTCCTTTTCAAAAACTTCCTCCATTTCCTTCAATTTCTTCCTTTCCACCTTCAATCTCTTCATTTGTCTTTAATTAAACATCCCTCACTGTTTAGATGAAGTAATACAGAAGGATTTATTCAAAAATGGAAAAAAATATCAATGAACCTTCTCTCTCTCTCTCTCTCTCTCTCTCTCTCTCTCTCTCTCTCTCTCTCTCTTGTTTTTCTTCTCCAGGAACGAATGGAATGGACCTTCTCTCATGAGGAGAGTTAATTTACTCCAACGTATGCGATCCTTCGCTCAGAATCGTAAACCGACTCTTTTGGATCGCGTATGCATGCGGGTGGCTTTGCCTGGGTCGCGCCTTGCTCCCTGTTTTGCCTGTCTCTGTTGCGTTCGCAATTTAATTAGAGATTAGACTAAACCGGTTCTTACATTGTAGATTAGTGGTTGGTTGCGCAATAGTTCTATCCAAAATATTAAACTTTTATGCACTATTGGACTAGAAGTACCCATGCTTCTATTTAGAGTCCATGTTGGAGCTGTTTGGTACAACTCGTTTTTTGAACATTGGAATTTGTTTGTGGCCCACTTTAGAGAACTAGTTTCCAAAAAGCATTTATGGCATATTAGGTTCTCAAGTTTGCATTAATGATCTTTGAATTAATGTGGTTTTCTTTTAGTTACCCTTCATAGAAAAGCATTGCTTCAAAAATAGGTTCTATAACCATGTTGGCGATGACAAACTTGAAAAATAGAGCTTTTATAGCTTCCCTGAAGTTGTTTGCAACAAATATATCTGTAAGAATCTTATATTTACTACAGTAAACTTTTGAGATCATTTCTTTCAAGGAAGCTTAATATTGATGATTATTTTATTTGACCCTTCAAGGTTCAACTTTAAGGAGATGCCTAAAATGACTGCTGATGTAGAATTTTTTGGATCATTTTGCTAATTAGTATTTGTTGCTAACTATACAGTCACAGTGAATCACTCGACCATTCAATTAAGTTTACAAAATAAATTATGATGCACATAATGAAGCTGGCAGCAAAACTAGAATATTAGGAGAGGATCTCTGCACACGATTTGTGTTTGTTAAAATAAAGTCTGCATCGGATGAAAAATATTTCCTTAAAACTAAATTTTTCTTATACGATTACTTAACTATTTACTGTTATTATCTCTCTTTTTTAAGCAGTAAGCTTTTATTGGTCATCAGTTACTTTGTAATTTATCTATATATATATATATATATATATATATATATATATGCTTAAACTCTTATGCTAATCTTTGGTTACCCTGATGACGAACAGCGTAAGTTGGATTTCTTAACAATCTGTCTCTTACAATATGAATTACGACTGCATAAGTTAACTTGGAGAAGAGGTCCTAAGACTTGATTTAGATGACGGGGGATCAAGATTTGTGTAGAGTTGCTAAGCTATACAATACGTGAATAATGCTCTCCTTTTTTGGTTGAAACTGGTGACTTTCTTATTAAACAAAGTGCAGACCTTACAGTTCGTGTAGATTATGTTATTGGAATGCGAGTCTAGTCCCACAACTTACTAGTTTAAGTTTTAAGTTTGATGAGGTATACAGAAAGCCACTAATATAAAAATTTTAGACATCTTATATTTATTTTTGAGGGTTTGGTAAGTCATCTCTGTAACACAAGGCAAATTATTTGGTGCGGAGACTGGACGTAGACATACGTCCAGACATCCACTTAAAAAATGACACATGGAGTGCCTTTGGTTGCGCTTTTTTGTGCGCTTTACCTACACTTTATCTGCGTTTTACTTGCACTTTAGTTGCGCTTTGACTGTTCTTTTGTTGCATTTTTTTACTACGCTTTACTTGCGATTTGATTGCGCTTGGCTTAAAGTTCCGCGGCACATTAAATATATAAAACAAAAAATAAATCCAATGTGTCCACTCTGTTTCAGCATTTTATTGGATTCTGGAAGTACCTCTACGTCCGGTCTCCGCACCTAATAATTTCTCGTAACACAAACCTATGATCTGTTCGTGCTTGGAAAAGAACTTTATTTATGCTAGTTTGCTCACCTGCAACATTCTGGAGGAATGAATGAAAAATAAGAATATTCGTTTAGCCGGACCCAAAAAGTGTGCTAAAGCTGACAATAGTAAATGTTGAATTTGGGTCTCTTTTCAAACCCCCTCTTCTAGGAACAAATCTTAAATCATTTTCACATTTCACCCAGAATGCCATTACTATGCCCATATCAAATTAAAGACTAATTTTTGGACCTGATTTTCTACCTGTTGCTTCTGTAACTGATACTATGGCTAAAAGCATCAATCTTTGCTTTTTTTTTTTTTGTTTCTTTACTAGAATTTCACCTCTTGACGTGATCAATATGAATCCATTCTTCTTAAAATGCAGAGAGATGATCCAACACAGGCCATATACTCAGAAGGTTGATGTCTATAGCTTCGGCATTGTGCTTTGGGAACTCATAACAGGAATGCTTCCATTCCAGAACATGACAGCCGTGCAGGCAGCTTTCGCAGTCGTCAATAAGGGCGTTCGACCCGTCATTCCAAATGAGTGTCCTCCTGCGCTTGGGGAGATCATGACCCACTGCTGGGACGCAAACCCTGATGTTCGCCCTCCATTTAGCGAAATCGTCAAAATGCTCGAGAGCGTGCAGGAAGAGTTGGCCACCTCGGTTCGTCGCGCACGGTTTAGATGCTGCATGTCCCAACCCATGACCATAGACTGAGGCTTCATTTGGGACGGCTTTCTTACTGTTTTTTAAAGCAGATTTTTAATAAAAAAATTAAAATTTTGATACTAAAAAGCTGTTTTTAGAGCAGTAAGAAAGCCGTCCCAAACGAAGCCTGAACCCATGAAATATGACTTGCTGTTCAGAAAGAAGGAAAATAGGGAGCACAAAATTGAAAAATGTTAGTGACGAAATCAAAATGGTGGTTTTTGCGCATTCTTATGAGTTCTGTATGCTGTATGTGTATTGCAGTTTGCTTAGTAGTTAGGTTCCTTTTGCTCTTAGTTTCATGTTCTCTCACTGTATCAAATCCCATTGCTAGTTTTTTTTTCCCCCCTTTTACTGAAACATGCAACTTTTTTTCTTTTTATCAATTTTAGTTTGCCTCTTATTGAAACTTTCATTTACTGGTATTGATTGTTTGTCAAAGATAGTTTTTTTCTAGCTCAACAAGAAAGATCCTGCATATTCTCTTTTGGTTTTGTGCATGGCTAGATAAAGGCCTCGTTTTGGATGGTTTTTTTTACTGCTTGTTAAAACTAGCAGTTTTTTAGTATAAAAATTAAAGTTTTATTACTAGAAATTTTGTTTGAGAAGCAGTAAGAAATCCGTCCCAAATAAAGCCTAAATCTTGGAGAGATTATTATTTATTAGGTGCGGAGTACGGACGGGGAGAATTGTCCGCACAAGTATTGGGTACTTAGCAGTACTCACATTCAGTACTGCTGGGTACCGTTAAGTATTCAGTATTTGTGCGGACGGTGTGCACTCCGCTCCTAATAATTGTTCTAAATCTTGACCTAAATTTGGGAATGATGGTGTGACCCAAGTGATGGTAGTATGGTACAGTAGTCATTAATGGCAAGCCACTCTAAAGTGGCATTGCAGTGCTTTTATGTGTCTTGTTTTGTTGGTCTATCATGGCTATGAAAATAGGTAGCATGATTGTTATTAGTAATGTTAAGAGAATTTGTTTTTCATATTTGATTATGTTGGATTTGATAATTAGCTTGAGTTTAATTTATCTTTTCAAACTTGTTTATATAATGAGCAGAATTTGAACCTCATCAAAAATTGTAATCATGCAACCTATAATGTAAATCATAAGCCAACTCTTTTTTTTTTTTTTTAATCCTATTTTTCAATGAAACTCACTTTTTCTTAGCATTGCCTCTTTAATGTTATTTTTCTCTTCGATCCGATTTGAGATGGTTGCAGTTTTAAGAAATTTTTGTCACTATTTTTTGCCCATTCAACAAATTTTTGTTTTAGAAAATTGTTCTAGAAAGTAGTAAGAAAATTATCTCAAATGAAGCTTTAGGTTTCGTTTGGGATAACTTTCTTGCTGCTTCTTGAAGCAACTTTCAAAATTTTTGTAATAAAAAGTTGCTTCATAAAGTACTAAGAAAATTGTCTCAACCGAAACTTTAGTTTGCTGCTAGAAGAGGTTGCGGTGACGATTGGCTAGGGTGGTGGACAGTCTGTGTGATGATGATGATGGTTGGTGTGGTGAGGGTTAGGGTAATCATGGTTGGCATGGTAAGGTTATGATGTCTGGGGCTTGGATGCTATTGGCATTGTGGAAGAGAATACGAGGGAATAGAGACTTAATTTGTAAGGATATGGTGTTGAGGACTTGGATGCTATTGTTATTTTGTCTTAAGAAATAGTTTTTTTTAATGTTATGAAATTTAATTTAATAATATTTATTGCTTTGTTAATGATTTAATTAATAAGAATTTAATTATTGTTAATAAGCTTAAAGCTTTTATAAATATGCTGATAATTTTTAGTGATATATTGCTGTTTTAATTAATATGATAATGATTGATGACAATTCAAGCATTGTAGGACAAATTAGATGTGTAGCCTCCTTATAAACCATATTGGTTCTTATGTGAGAATTGGTAAGTGATTGAATTGAGGTAATGTGTTTAGTAGGTTGGAAGTAAATGAAAGCAAATTTTTGCTTTTAGAACACTTTCTTACAAAGTGAGTTTTGCTTATAGGATTTTAAAATTATTTTCAGATTTGATTTTTTAATATATTTTTATGTAAATTTATTTTATCTTTCTTGTCATTATTAGATCTCCTCTTTTTCTTACATCCTCTAGCTATTTCATTGGCCTCCCAAACCTTCATCCATAAGCTTACAAACCAAAGGGAAGCCAATTGGCCAAAATAGCTTTCGAGTAATATATGTTTGTATTTGACTCGCTTAACAAACGAGTTGAACACGAGCTTTTTTTTTTTTCAAGTCGAACATGAGCTATTTATGAACAGAATTTTTTTTTTTTTTTTTTTTTTTTTTTTTTTTTTTTTTTTTTTTTTTTTTTTTTTTTTTTTTTAAGCTTCAAATTCATATGGATCTCACCCCACCTTTCAAACAACTCAAATCATATCCACCATATTTAATTCAATTTTCACCACCTATAACATCCACAACCTTTTCAGCAACAACATCAAGCCTTTATCCCATTACGTGGGGTCGGCTACATTAATCATTTTTCTCCATTGTGTCTTATTAAAGGTCAAATTCTCGTTTGAATCTAATAAAGAAAGGTCATTTCTAATATTTTCTAACCAAGTCTTTTTAGGTCTGCCTCTACCTTTCTTAACATAAGTCAAATCTAATACCTCTACTCTCCTAACCGGGTCATTCGAAGGCCGCCGTTTTATGTGACCAAACCATCTAAGGAGACTCTCTCTAATCTTATCTTCTACTGGAGCTACTCCAACCTTTTCAACAAAAAGGTAAAAGTAAATTAGCCCAAATTAAAACTTTTAGATCTGAATGCATGTTCTATCATATGTGGATAGAGACTTTATTGAAAAATTTTGTAGCATCTATCAATTATTTTGCAGTATGAATAACAACATCAATAATATTAATCATTCATCTCACTATGTGGAGTCAGATACATGAATCATACGAATCAAATTCTCATCTAAATCTAATAAACAAATATCATTTCTAATACTTTCTAACCATATCTTTTCAAATCTACCTCAACCTTCCTTAACATAATTCAGATCTAATAAATCTACTCTCCTAACTATGTCATCGAAAGGCCGACGCTTTATGCAACCAAACCATCCAATACGTATCTCTCTAACCTTATCTACCACTGAAATGCTCCAACATTTTCACGTATATACTCATTTCGCATTATTTTTCAAAGTTTTTAGAGCCACATAGTAATTTCTATGAAACCTTAGGGTGCTTTTGGCTGAAGCAAACTTGCAAACTAACATGTTTATTCAAATCATAAATGTCCTTTTCTTCTAACATCATTCAAATGCATTAAGAAACAGATTTCAACACGTGTTTCAATTATTGCATGATGTGTGAATGCAACCATGCATCTGTTCTCTGCCAGCTATTACCTGACAGTGACCATCACAAAGAAATTTTTTTTTCTTTTGTTTTTTTGGTTTGGTTATTTGCAGCTTATAAATATCAAAATATTTAGCTTATAAATGCCAAATTGTTCATCATGAATAAAAAAAATTGCAATAATAAAATAATAATTAAAATTTAATTTAGGCAAATAAGAAATAAAAGTTAACTGACGAGTCAAACTTGTACCAACCTCAACTCGACTCATTAACTTAAGAGCTAAGTAAGTTGTTTAAAAAATATTAATAAAATGTACTAAAAACCTATTAGAATTTAAGAATTCAAATATAAAGCTATCATAAATATTTCAAAATTATATCTAACCTTTCAATATCAAATGATTATTTATTTTCTTTTTTTTTTCATATTTTTAATAATTTTATTTTAATAACTATTTGAATTATAATCATTTTCTAATTTGCTAAAAACAAGTGGTAGGAATAAACTCGAGCTCGAACTCATTTAATTAATTAAACTCAAGATAGGAATGACTCAAGCTAAACTCGATTTGTTTACACCCCAATATGGGACAAATATTACTAAGATACTAGCAACATTGTTCATACAACAAAATCAAGCTTTTGTCCCACTACGTGGGGTCGGCTATATGAATCATTTTTCTCCATTGTGTCCTATTAATAGTCGAATTATTGTTTAAATTTAATAAAGAAAGATCATTTCTAATATTTTCTAACCAAGTCTTTTTAGGTCTACCTCTACCTTTTTTAACATAAGTCAAATCTAATACCTCTATTTTTCTAACCGGGTCATCGGAAGGCCGCCGTTTCAATATTTTTCATAGAGAAAATAAAAATAGAAATAAAATGTCCCAAATTTTAATCAAGGGCTTAAAAAAATTAAACTGCCACTAGTCATACATCCATGTTGAGTTTTACATCATACATCATACATACATGTTGAGTTTTGCATAATGATGGCATGGGATTATGTTGGACTTTACATACAAGATTCAACTTGCAGCAGATTTCATATTATATCAGCACAAAAACAACTAGATAGCATAAGATGGACTGTATACCCCAAAGCTGATCAGTTTTGCAGATGGCAAAGGCAAGCTTCAGAATCATATCTTTCCATCCAATAAGCTTCAGGAAGTGCAGAAACATGAGCAAAATGTTAGAATTGTCATCATCTTCAATGGTGCAGCAACGGCAATCTGTTGTAGGATTTCAAAAAATGCAAATATCCATTCCTACAACAAAGTTTGATACATCAATTAGTCTGAAAATGTCAAAAAAAGGATATAATGGCATATTTAAGATCATGGAATTTACAAACCTTCAAGTCTTGAACTCAGTAAAATGGCCATCTGATTTGGAGAATGCCTGGTTGGATTCAAAAAAGGAGCTCTCATATGGAGCTTTGCTAAGTTGCAAGTCCTGAATGTGGCTTCCATTGCCATGCAAGTTGAAAGGTAGTGCTTGTTCTGCCAGAGAATTATCATTCTGCCAGCATTCAGGTGCTAAATTCGCCGTCGGAACTCGGAGATTAGATGTGGTGATGGGATTGGTAATGGCTAACTGGATCATACTGCTTTGCTCTGTGCTCGATGGACACCAGGCATCACTTGACAGAAGAGAGAGAGCACGCCGAAGGTCCGGTGCTCCATTCAAGTTTGAAGTAGGCACATAAGCTTCCTCACCTGAAACAATTATCAGAATCTTAAATCTTCATTACAACATACTTTTTCTATTTTTTATGGTGTTTTGCAGGTCAGGAAGAAGCAATGCAAAGGTTTTAAGAACTGGATGTAATTCAATTATGCAAGCTAATATAAATTCCCTTTAATGACATTGGTTTATTGAATTCTCTCAATCGTTTCCAAAACTTATTATGATGAAATACTGTTCAATTTGATATTTATTTAGTACTAATACTCTATTGATTAGTACAATTCACATCAAACAAAACAAACATATTTTATATGAATAACGCACAGTATCATGTAATCCACAAAATGCATCATATATTTACAGACAAAAAATATCAGCTTCAGTGATATTCATCATCATTTTATGGAATTCCAAGTTTATTTTTGGGTAATATAAAATTGAGATGAAAATTCTAAAGCATCTAACCAATGTAAAATTCGACTAGTACATTCAGGAAGAAAAATATACAAAATCCAATTGAATTGAAACAAATCAATCATGTTTCACAAGATCACAAAAAACTCCTTGCATAAGAGATTTAGGCTTCATTTGGAATGGCTTTCTATCGTTTCTTAAAGTAGCTTTTTAGTAAAAAATCAAAATTTATGTACTAGAAAGTTGCTTTAAGAAACAGTAAGAAAGTTGTTCCAAATGAAGCCTTAGTAGATTACCTTGATTAAGGACCTCATTCGTGGTACACTTGAATGGTATAAGTCTGTTAAGGCCATCACGAGAAGGTTTAATTTTATTAGAGAAATCCATCTCAGGGAACTGTAACTGTCTATCAACATCCGCTTTTATTGTTTTAAGCCAAGATCCTTTTCTCATTGAAAGGCTGAAGCCATCTGATTGATCCAACATAGAGCTTGTAGAAGGTCTTACATGACTAAATGGAGCTAAATTCAGGAAAAAACTCATCTGTTGTCTTTCATCTGCATGGGCATCAAAGGTTCAATATTAGGTGAAAACAATTTGATAAGCTGTTTTTACATATACTTTAACATTTAGAGAAATGAAAATATAAACAAATTACTGATGCCACATAAAGAAGATAACAATGGTTTTAATCCTTTCAGAAGACAATTGCACTCAACAAATAGATGGATGCTTGATATAAAGCTATCACTAGGAATAGTTTCAAACTCTCTTTACAATCCAGCAGGACACATAATTCTTTTTTTTAGCAAGAAGATGACCAGTCATCAATGCAAAAAATCTAACTTCTAACTTAGGTTTCGTTTGGGATGGCTTTCTTATTACTTCTTAAAGCAGCTTCTTAGTACAAAAAATTAATTTGTTTAAGATACTCAAGTAAGGCAGACACCAAGCTTAATCCTTCTTGACATCATAAAAATTTCTAAGAGCCAAACAGAAGTGATTTCAAAAATCAAATAAGCGTGTGAAGTATCAAATAACTTGCAAGGATGATATAAAATCTGATCCGAGTAGATAAAACGTTTCTTTGGATATAGCTCCCAAGAAGGATACATATAGCATGGAAACATCATATCCAAACAACCACGACCATGGAAAACATCACACTTTTCATGGTTGGATTAAGAATGACAAGGATAGCAAGTTTCACGATTTGTAATGGAGGCTAAAGATACTTGAATTTGAAGTTAGACAAGTGAAAAAAGATATGTTAGTACACTAACAATCCGCATTATTCGCATATATTACTCTGACAATGACTGTGATCATCAAATCATGGTCGATGACCAACATTTGTAAGATTATAATAACAACAATTCAAAAACCCTCTCTTACAATTTATAACTTTTTTCTATTGGGAAGGCCTCCAACTCTTGAGAATTAAAAAAAAAAATACCTATCGTCGCCTACAAGAGCACCGGTAATCAACTGGATGCTCCTAGTGCTTTGAGAGGAATGTTATTTTCCCCAAAGCAAAAGGATATCATAGATAAAAATAAAGAGAGATTTTCAATTGACTAACTCAAATGAATAACTGTCAGATAAAGACTGACATTGCCATATACGCTGTAAAGGCTAAATTTGCGAGAGATGTATTTGAAAGTGTGTATCCTCGGAGAAATTATTTTGTCTGGACACCAAATGGGAGAATCATTCGGTTACGCTCGGTACCGAGCGCGGTACATTTTTGAGGTGACGTGGGGCATTTTTATTGATCTCCGGTCACATCCGGACTCCGCACAGAATAATAAATCATATCCTCGAGGATAATTGGATGGAAGCTGTGTGGTCAAGAATGTCACACTAATAGTCTAAATTTTGATTTTGATTTTTCTACTGACCATTAATGTTTAAAGCTAAATTTGAAAATTGGCACATGAAATACTTGTTTTACTTATGATCTTCACATGGTCCTTATGAGAGATATTACTTTTATAAATTGTGCCTGAGTTTGGATCCCTAGAACATCAAAATAAGGCGTGCTAAACTACGAGTTTAACAGGATGTTTTTTTGGCAGCTTCAGATAACAATTTTGAGCTCAAATCTATATAACAGCAGGTAAACATTTTAAACCTGTAGAAAGAGTTTCAACCAGTGTTTGATAGATTCTAAGTTCTCTTACTTCTAGTACTGCATATCAATTTGGGTTTGGTTTGGTCTGGTTGACTCCAACAACTACGCTGTTGTCTAAAACAGTAAAAACCCCGCTTTATATTTTGTTTGTAGCTTCAAATGCTCATGATATTCTTCTGAACATGAAAACCAAAGGATAGAATACAAACTAAAAACAACAACGTATACCACCCCCAAAGCATGCATATCAAAATATTATGGTGCCACAACGTACATGAGAAATAATATTTTTCTCCGGTCCTACAAAAACATAAATGTGCAGCTTGAGTGGTGAGGCATATTTTGTTTTGTTAAGTTGGAACAAATCATGAAAATGATAGAAATATAACTGATACCATAAAAGAGAGAAGGAAGAGTTGAGGGGTTGAAGGAGATTGTTTCAGGCTGGGCTTTGCGTCGCCGTGCATTATGGTCAGATAAGCGCCTACGACAGCTCCGTTTCTTCTGATCAAACTCGCATAAATCATGAAATCTGAAACATAAAAAGGTATTCGGTCATAATTTTGCATTGAAAGAAAATTTTAAAAGGAATTAGGCTATAAATTGGCCCATACCATAAAAATTAAGCATATCTCGTCAAGAAATCTTCATGAGTTCACAAACACTTAAGTTTTTTTAACAGCTAATTATTTGAGTTTCAATTGCTGCCCTACAAAGTTCTATTATTTGGCAACATAACATTACAACAACAACATCAAGCCTCTATCCCACCATGTGAGGTCGACTACATAAATCATTTTTCTCCATTTTGTATAGTTAAGAGATAAATTCTCATTTAAATCTAATAAAGAAATGTCATTTCTAATATTTTCTAACCAAGTCTTTTTAGGTCTACCTCTATATTTCTTAACATAAGTCAAATCTAATACATCTACTATCCTAACAGGGTCGTCAGAAGGCCGACATTTTATGTGACCAAACCATCTAAGACGACTCTCTGTAATCTTATCTTACATTGGAGCTACTCCAACCTTTTCACATGCATGCTCATTTTGTATCCTGTCTCTAAAAGTAAAGCCACTCATCCACCTGAGCATCCTCATATCTACAACACTTAACTTAATATTATGCTTCTCTTTTAATGGCCAAAATTATGCACCATAAACATTGAAGGTCTAACCACCATCTTATAGAATTTTCTTAAAGTTTGAGGGGTACTTTTCTATCACACAACAAGCCCGAAGCATTCCTCCACTTCAACCATCCAACTTGAATTCTACTAAAAATATACACATCTATTTCACCATCACTCTGAACAAGAAACCCAAAATATTGAAAACATGTATTCTTATTAATGACTTGATCACCCAAAGCCACGCTATATCTATCATTACTAAAATTACACTCCATATATTCAATTTTAGATCTACTCAAATGAAAGCCTTTAGACTCCATACATTTGACAACATAACATTATGGAATTAAAAAAAAAAGACTATAAAAGAAATGTATAAAGAAGTTCAGTCAAATAACAAACTAAGATCCCTGGTTCCATGACAGACAACATTCACATATCAACCAAGAAATTCAATAGAAAATTTACCGGCTACATTGCTGACAAAAACGACGTTCATGACCAGCAACAATTACCCTAGGACTTTTAGAATGCCTTTCACATACTCTGTGCTTGCGATGATAATCTTTTGCAGCCGTTAGATCAATACTGCAGCCCTCGACCTGGCAGTAAGCATGCTGAATGGCCTGATGAGATGCCCTAGACCTTCTAACTGAAGCAGCTGGTGGTGTCATAGAAACTGAAGAAGTCTTAATATTTGCAGAACCTAAATTTTCAAAATAAGTTCTCTTGCCAAGTTTTAGACCAATTGGTGGCTCTCCAGTACCAACACATCTAACAATCACAGGGGAAGTTCTAAAATCTTCTCCCTGGGCCATTTCATAATTCTTGAATTGGTTCTTAATGATTCCTTGGGCTGCTTCGAGGTTGACCTCTGATGTCTTACTTCCTTCCTTTGATAAAAAACCAACGGAAGCTGTTACTGTTTTCTTCAACGAACCATTACCCAGTTCTGAACCTGAGCAAGTGCCACTGCCAGATGAATACATGGAGCCATTACTAATTGCTCCACCTTCGGCTCTCCACTCAGATAGCTCTGTAGACTTGGAAACTTCACTTTCTTTTCCACTAAACAAACCTAAGTTTTCCCAATCCCACTGTAAGGGATTCTTAAAGTTCCACTCCATACCACAACAGATGCTAAAAAAGGAAGAACTTGTGCACCCCCGTCCCTGCCTGTCTAATGCAAAAGTATCAGATTATATTCAACAACATAAACTTGTGTGAGCAATTAAAAAAGAAAAAAAACAAAAACAGATCTTACAAAATGAAAGAAAAACTTCAAACTCAAAAACACATCGAAACTGTCGGACTTTCTCCAACCATTACAACAACTAAAAAAATCATGCCCATTAATCAGAGAGCCAGCGGTAAAAAAAAACTCGCAAAGCTCATTGAACTCCTTTATCAAAATTAGAAATCAAGCAACTTTTACTTGAAAAATCACGCCTTATATAGCATCATCAAAAACTTCAGTATGAACCGTCGCTAGTAGATGCATCTAGGGCTGCCCGTAAAAAAAAGGGCCAGCAGAACCTAATTTCTCTAATTTCTATGCTAAAATCAGCCAAGCCCGAGTACCCAACACCCCAAACAAAATGGTTGGAAGAAGGACAAACCAGTAAGAGGCAAAAGAAAAGGCCTTTCAACTCATACACTCCATCCTTCAAAGCTTAGAAACATCAAAGTACCATTTTCTTTTTCCTTTCCATTTCAGATGAAGCAGCAAGGCTATCCCCACAATCCCATTATTGATTCATTCCACATATGAATCTTGAAATACTCAAGCAACAAGTCACAAGTCAGTAACCTAATCCTTCTTAACAACTAAACTAACCAATACCTTTCAATAAAAAGACTTCCCCTCCGTCCCCTATTCTTCACATCAGTATCTTTCTCATTACCCCATCTGCTTGACCTACCACAATCTAATAAGCCTGGAACTCCAAAGTTCACACAAAGACTTACCAACTACAATAGCTTTTCACTGTTTCAACACATGCCATCGACCATCCCGGTGGGCAGGAAAAAAGAGATTTTTAAAAAACACATCATGAAACAAGCAACATACTTATTACCTTAGGTCAATATCACGATGGAAGAAGAAGGAATAAATCTACTATAGAGTCGTCATTCCACTGAAACGATGCTTACAGAGACGAATGCAAGAGGAGGAAAACTGGGAAATGGATACGCAAAACTTGATGCGATACTGTAGTCTGTGTCCCTTTCACCCGCACTGCAGATTTACGTTCTAATCAACTGAAGAGAAATCAAGCATATCTACTTATCCAGCAACCGAACACATGGATTTCTGACACTTTTTTTTTTGGGGGAGGGGGGGAAATAACACAAAAAATGTCACCAGAGACCGGCCAAAAAAAAAAAAAACTCCAATTAAAAAAAAAACATCAAATCACTCAAAACTATAGCCCACGTAAAATTCGTGCTTTGGATTAAAACGGATAAAGCCGACCAAAAAAAGGGTAAAAGCCGAGAAGAGCGGATAATTTGACTTAAAGAACTTACTTTTTGCGCTTTTTTCCAGCTGGACTCTGTCCCCAACCAAATCGGGGCAAGGCAAGTAAAACCCTAGTTCCCACTTTACCTAATTCCGCGGAAAGGAAGCACATTTACGCCACCTGTCTCATCAAAGTAAGAAAAAAAATTAAAAATATATAGAAATCTTAACTATATCTAGCATAAAGCAAATCAAATCATAAAAAAGCTACTGATGCTGTAATTAATGATTATTTTTCCTTATTTGTTTTAGTTAAATTAAACAGGAAATGAAGACATAAACAGATCAGTCGCCTTTCTCTCATCTCCAATTATTGGACGTTCCAATCTTTTCTCTTTCTAGGGTTTAGCTTTTGAAAAGGGCTGCCAAATCCGAAACTTGCCACTGGGTGCAATCATGTGCTGAGATTGCCGACCAATTCCCAGCCGCCCCTCTCTCTCTAGATTTCATCCGATCGTAATTAGCACATGTATGGCTCCAATCGACGCCATTTGGCGCCTTTATGACCAAGGAATCGATCGCCAACGAGACAAACGCACTGAGAGAGACGGAGCTGGACCGCCAAAGCCGCCAAATGGAGGAGCACAGCAGCAGCTGAAACTCCCGATTTTTTAAATGACTTCAGGGGGCAAAATGGAAATTTAACTTATCACTTTTTTAAAGGGATTTGCATATAAATATCATATAATTTATATATCTAACATTTAAAATTTTATATTTCATGTCTACCGCTCATAGATAAAATATGAGTGTAAAATTTAAATTTTAAAATTTATAAGATAGTATAGATGATATGAATAATTTAAAATTTATAATGACATATTTGATATTAAAATAATATATATATAGTAGATATAAAATATTAAAATTTTAAGTGTTAGATATAAAAATAACATGCTCAAAGTGGTATGTATGTAAATCCTTTTTTGTTCTTTTAGACATAAAAATAACATGATGAATTATTGAAAATTAATTTTCTTAAAAAATGATTGTGATTTTTTTTTTATTATAAAAACTTTAAGCATAACAATAAGAAAAGTATATGCAAATAAAATAAGGTTAAATAAAACTATGAAGAAACATATAAATGATTATTATTGAGTCTTGGAATATTCGTGGCGGTAGAGAAATATAAAGTTTAGTTTTTTAGCTTTATACGAAGATCCAGCACGCATACATATAAAAGAGATGGTTAGCATTCATAAGAGACTCCACTAGTGTTTGCAGTCAATTATAAATGAGGCCCTTCCTTGGGGGAAAGGCCTTAGTTTGATGTAGCAAATATACATTATACAAAGTGCATTACATGGTGGAATTTGAAAGAATCATAATTGATATGTTCGACTATTCGTTTGGTCGACAAGACCATAGTTGGCTGGCAACGGAGGTCGGAAAGATCGTTGTCAAGTGACGGAGGTCGTAAAGACCATTGTTTGGCGACGAAGGTCGGAAGAATCGTAGTTGGCAGGCGACACTGATAAGAAAGATTGTTATCTAACGACGGAGGTCGGAAGGACCGTAGTCGTTGGGCGATGAAAGTCATAAATATTATTGTCTGGCGACGAAGGTCGAAATGACAATTGTCTGACAAAGGAGGTCAAAAAGATTGTAGTAGGCAGGCATCAATATTTTAAAAGATTGTAGTCAAGCGACGAACATCAGAAAGACTGTAGTCGACGGGTGACGGAGGTCAGAAAGATCGTATTTAGGCAATGAAGATTGGAAAGACCGTAGTCGGTGGATGACGAAGGTCGAAAAGGCCGTTGTTGGGTGGAATACTAACAAGAATTGAAAATCGGGTGGGAGTCCGACGTTACATGGTGGTTGGGCAGAAGTTCGGCGTCAGTTGGTGGACGGGCGGAAGTCCGGCATTAATCGGTGAACTGGCAGAAGTCTGGTGCCAGTTGGTGGCTAGGCGGAAGAACGACGACACTCGGTGGCCGGTCGGAAGTTCAACAATGATCGAGGAGGAGCTAATGGAAAGAGAACTTGAGTTTCTCTTCTTTATTGCTTCCTTGCTTTGTTTCCCTCTTCCTATGAGGAATGATGGGTTTATTTATAGTTTTTTAGAGTGGCATAGCCAGTAAATAGGAGGTAGATCAAGGGTAAGTTAGGAATGGTTTGAATGCACAGTCGATGTTGATTCCTTTGATCATGAACCATTTTTTGGACATTTGAATGCTTTAGTGATGTTAGAATTTGATGATCTTGGGTTTGTTGGATTCGTCTTGTTGAGCCGCTCGATTCAACTATAAGCTTGTCATGTTTGGAGATCGTTTTTCCATCTGATTTATGGTTTGAACTTTTCAAATACGCATTGGGTTTTCAATTTTGACCCATTTGGACTCGGATTGAGTCAAATTTTGTGTCGTTGGGTTCATAATTATGATACATTCAGTTCGATTATAAGTTTGTTAAAATTGGAATTCGGATGGTCTCAATTTTAATTTTGAAAGTTTCCAACTTGAATTTGCCTCGAGATTCTTGCCCAATCAAAATAGCTTTTTTATGATATATCAATTCTAAAAATATTTAATTTATTTTAATATAAATATTTTAAACTGATTATTAATGATTGGCAACCAATCAAATAAAATTGTATAATTAAATAATTTAAATATTTAATAGAAGAGTATTATAAATTTTAATTTAGGGCGAAGTAGCAGTAAGGAGAGCGCCCGCCCACCTTTGGCAAATTATAAATACCAATATTTCTTAGTGAATTTTCCATATGGATTTTAATATGAGGTTATGAGTCTCAAGTTACAATTATGATCATTTTTTTTTTTTTTGGTTGAGATTAGAAAATATATTCAAATTATAAAAAATGAATTTAGTTGGCGGCGATAGTTTTTTGTCAATCAAATTGGCTAAAGATGTTAAATGTTGGGTCATAGTTGGCCGATGGCGATCAAAGAACCATGGTAAAATTTTTATATATTCAACATCTTCTGCTATTTTATGTCTAAAGATTATAGTTGTGAGGAGGTGGTTGAATGTTGATGGTTAGAATAGTGTTGTTTAATTAGCAATGGTTTGACAATAGTGGTGAAGAAGCGGTCCAATTATGAGGTTGAAATGTGTTCCAACAGCGGTAATCTGACGATGGCGGTGATGTTAAGATGATGACGGTCATGCATTGTTCTTGTGATGATGATCAATTAGTGGTTCAATGATGATTGTCGGGTGGTAGCTTAATGGAGGCATTCGGGTGGTTGTCTGACGATGATGAGGTGATGTTTTGACAATGTTGGTAATCTGACGATGGCGACAGTCAGACATTGTTCTTGTGATGATGATCGATTAGTGGTTCAATGATGATTGTCGGGTTGTAGCTTAATGGAGGCATTCAGGTGGTTGTCTGACGATGATGAGGTGATGTTTCGACAATGTTGGTTGCACAATGGTCCAATGGCGGTGGTGATCCAATGATTCGGCAGTGGTGGTTAAACAATAATCCAATAGTCCTATAAAACGATGGTCCAATGGTAATTGTCATGTCGTGGTTTGACAGTGTTAATCCGATGATAAACCTATAGCAACGATAATATGGTGGTTTGACAACAGTGGTTGGGTGATTCGACAATGGTCCAACTATAATTGTCTACTTGTAGTCCGACGACGACATTAAGCAACGTGGTTCAATAATGATGGTTAAGAAGTGTTACATTAGTGGCATTTTTGCAATTTCTTAATGATGATAGTTAGGCAATGGTTTAAAGTCAATGCTTAGGTGGAATATCCTTTAAACCTTTAAGCTGTCTTATGTCCCGCTTCATATATAAAGTACATGCCTATTTATAGGTTTTTAGAGTGAAAACATAGTCATTATCCAAAACATTCATCGGATGACCCATATTAATTATCTTGATCTTAGAATGTTCTTGCATCATTTATGTAATTTAATGACGTTAAAAGTTAGCGATCATAGGCTCGTTCGATTTATCTTGTTGAGACGCACAATTTGACTATAAAATAATTGTCCTCCAAGGAATATAGTTGGGTCTGTAAATAATGATCCATCGGCTACTGTTGTCTATCTATGATATCCCAACTGCCATCGCCTTGTTACGGTTTTTTTATCACCGCTGCTCATGTTCGATTATTCGACCATTATAGCTCGATTATGATCCTCCAACTACTGTCATTCGACTATGATCCTCTAAACATCAAGAAACCGGCTTGACGGATTGCAAAGCACTGATAAAGGAGCATTGGACCACATCCCACGCAACTGCAAAAAGCCAATGGTTGAATTAATGGGTAAATGTCTACTACTTTCAATTGGGTGGTCTGCCTATTTTGCTCAAAATTCAAATATTTCAAAAGAAAGATTCACATCTATAAAAAGGGTAAAAGGATAACAACGTTAGATATGGCAGAAGGGCCATATTTTATTTGTCCCCATGTGAAAAAAAAATATTATTTAGGCAGTAACAAAAAGAGATGAAAAAGGCGCTCAAGCACTGATTGAAAAAGGATTTGAGAATCTTAATAGCTAGCTCAGATTTTAGCCGTAACACTATCAGATAAGGGCAACTCCAATGGAACGACAAATACTTGTTTGCCGTTCTTACTTTGCTCTAACCGATCGTCATTTTTGCCGTCATTTGATCGCGAATGAATAGTGCGACGTCAATATTGGCGTTGCACTGTTCATCTGCGCCACTTTTTTATCTCTACCGAACAGGTTCGGAAGAAAGGCGCGAAAGAAAAGCGACGGTTAAGCGGCAAAATGGCGTTCGATTGGAGATGAAACACGGCATTTTTTTGTTTCACTACATTTTGGAGTGAAAATTGAGATTTTCGGTTGGAGATGCCCTAAAGAAAAAAATAGAGAGAGAGAATACATGGATGTTCTTCCTTTCTCTTTCTCTCTTTTGTTGAACAGTAAAATCTATTACTGCTAAATTTAGGCTTCTTTTGGGATGACTTTTTTGTACAAAAATTTAATTTTTATACTAAAAAACTGCTTTATGAAGTAGTAAAAATGCCGTTCCATATGAAACCTTAGGCAAATGCAAGATTTAGGCTTCATTTGGGACGGCTTTTTATTGATTTATAAAGCGCCTTTTTAGCACAAAACTTTTTTAAACTAGACTTTTTTTTTTACAAGAAGGCAGCTTTAGAAAGCAATAAGAAAGTTTGTGAGTAAGACATATAATTATTATGCACACTTATAACATCTCTATCAATGTCAATATCACTGTCACACCAAATTTATTTCTTTTTATGATTGGGATGGTATGAATAAAAATAATAGAACTGGAGAAGGAATATTCTTTCAAAAAAAATTATTCTATGAAAAATCATAAAATATTACGAGTGAGTGTTGCATTTCATTGAAGGTTAAAAATGCGCATTTTTTCATTCCCATGATTCTATTTCTACCACTAAGTATGCTAAAATCAAATGAAGTCTAAGAACTCTTTAAGCTAAAACCCATTAAGAAGATGCAACATTATATCCAAAGTAATAGCAAAATAAAATTAAAAAACAAATTATGTAGAAATATTCTCATACAAATTTCAATGAGAATTTCTCTATTTTTTTTTTTAAATTAAAGTTTCATTTGGCACATCTTCTGTTTATTATTTTTTCGTTCATTTCAAGAAACTTATATACTGAAAAGTTGTTTTAGAAATCAATAAGAAAACTGTCGCAAATGAAGCCTAATATTATATATAAAGTGTTTATGAAAGTGAAAAGAGTATATAAGAAGGAAAGGGGCATTGTGGCCACAAGCAATAAGCATCCTCCAATGTAAAAGGCTGGTGGTTGGAATTATTACTTCAAACTTTGACATCAAGCCTATCCCCACTTGATAAACAAAGATAAAAAATGGTTGGATTGTAATTGGTATAATTAAAAAACAATTAGATGAACAACATTGACATATAAATAATTATGTCCAAATTCAGGATTAATTATTTTGTGCGGACGCCGAATGCCCTCCAGAGACCAATCAGAATGTGCACGTCACCCCTGTGCTCGGTACTGCAGCTAGGTATTGCTTAGTACCACTGACGTAGCACATTCTAGTTGGTATTCGGACGGCGTTCTGAGTCTGACCTCCACATAGAATAACTTCTCCGAATTCAGTGGTTAATTATATATATTTGACCACTTAGGTTTTTGATTATAGCTTTGAAAAAGAGGTAAATGATCCTCTACCTAGAATTTTGTATGTCTGATCAATTGGGTCCAAGCATGAGATTATTAAGTTCTTTGTAGAGCTAAAATATGATAATGATGTTGACCTCGATTTTGCCCCGACCCTTGGTCAAAAGGTTGACTTGGTCAAAATTGACCAAGTCAGACCCCACGATCGTTTTGTCCTACGGGATAGTGCGGCCGTACCCTCTGCATTCGAACCCCCACGAGCGGTGCTCCTTCGGAGGTCCACAAATGAGAAACAATTAAATGGCATATATATTATAATTAAAGCATTAAATTTAAAATAAAAATGTTATTGTGAATTAAGCTTAAGTAGAATGCCCCAATTTATCATTAAAAGAGAAGGAGACATCAAAGAATAAAGACATTGGCATTTAAAATATTTGGTTTCAACTGTGCATATATCACATTATGATTAATGGTAGAAAATTTGTCAATGATCTCGAAAGATTTTTATCATCATAACATATGATAGAAGAGCTAGAGAAGAAATATTCTCTCAAAAAAATTCCTCTATGAAAAATCATAAAATGCGACATTGCATGCAGGAGACGATAAAAGCATGTGGGGATGGCGTCACATATGGCGAGGTCATCAGATAATGAGACAATGCATATCTCATGATGGCGCAACAATTGATGGTGAGATAGCGAGGTCCTTTGTATCCCTAGCTTGTGTTGTTTATATTGATGCGAGCGAGATTTACTCCTGAACGAGTTTCATGTTTAGGGTTTATAAACATTGTGTTGATCACTAATAAATAATTTGTAGATCGAATGGTGGCTCAAAGCTGAAAAATATCTCTCATTTGTTTCATGCTGAAATTCCTCAACAATGGCATGTGTAATAGTCATATATGCCAACATGAGTAAGAAATATAATTATTGTGCACACTCATAACATCTCTATCGATATCAATATCACCGTCACACCAAATTTATTTCTTTTTTTTAATGATTGCGACAGTTTGGATAAAAATAATAGAACTAGAGAAGGAATATTCTTTCAAAGAAGTTGATCTATGAAAAATCATAAAATGCGACTTGCATGCAAGAGATCGTGAAAGCATGTGGGGGTTGTGTCACATATGGCAAGGTCACCAGATAATGAGATAATGCATATGTTATGATGGTGCTACAATTGTTGGTGAGATAGCGAAGTCTTTTGGATCCCTTGTGCTGTGTAGCGGTGATAATTATGTTTTTGTGAACTAAAATATGAATGCTTAATATGCTAAATTGCTAATTTTAGTCAGCCCAAATTAGGACAAGCCTGTTTTTTTTTTTTCATTTAGATATAAAAATATATACAAATAAGCCTTATATATTCAAGGGCCAAATATAAATTTAGATTGGTTGTAGGTTGTTGACTGTAGGGTAGGCTCTTGGATAGGAGAAATTATTACATCTGGTCAAAAACCGAACAGTCCGAATGTATACCAAGCAATACCGAGTCCAAAATACCGAGTTTAGGTGACGTGGCGCGTGATTATTGGTCTCTGAACGCATTCGGACACCGGATGTAATAATTGCTCCTTGGATAGAGTTGATAATTATTGTTGAAATTAACTAAAACTTTAATTGATTTGAAATTAAAACTAATTTCCTTTTGAGTTAATAATTGCCTCCTTGGTTTAAATTAGATTAAGTTGACTCAATAATTTATAAACAAAATTTCCTATTCTTATTTAGAATTATTTGAAAATATTTAAATTTTTTATATTAGATTTAAAATTAATTAAAAATTAAAAAATATTAACTAAAATTCAAATTTTTATAAAGCTTAAATTAAAAAACTCTTCATTTGATATTAAGAATTTGTTTTGAACTATTATAATTTTTTATAATGATAGTTATAAAGTTGACGTGGTGAAAATGATTAAAAAAAAGCTGTCGTAAGAGTAATTTTCTAGCTTAAAAATTTTCTAAAATGAACAAAATAATAATAATTAAATAGAAATTATAATTACGATCTTAAAAATAAAACAATAAAAAAATTTTCTCAAAAAATTCTTTAATGAAGCTCTCTCAACACATTAGAAGAAATGAACAACCAAAGTTGAAAATGGCAATTATTTTTGTAATAATATATCACATGTTGACTGATAAAAAAAACTTAGAGGGAACTGCCAAGGTTGAAAATGGAAATAATTTTTACAATAATAAATTAATTTTTATTTTACTCCACCAAAATTTGAATTCTTCAATGGCTATCACTTACAATTATTGCTTGGTCTTCAAAGTTCTCGTTGCAATTTTTAATTGAAAATCTTTGAATACACAAAAGGCAAAAGCTGCCATTTCCATGCAATTTGAGAAATTAGTCGGTGTTTATAACAATTTACATATTTAATACATAATTTTTTTTTATATTTATTTATACAATATAATAATATCCAAATAATATAAAAAATAACATTAATATTAATTTTGCTAAAAAGGTTATATTTATAATTTTATATAACATATTATGTAAAATATATGTAATATATAAAAATTCAGTGATTGATAAGTCTCCAAATTAGTTTAATTTTTTTTACAGCTTAACTCTCACTTTTAATCTCTTCAAACTTTAGATCATGCCTTTTATACTCCATCTTTTTGGCCATCATAAATTTAAAATTTTTTTATCAAATATAAATTGAATATATATATATATATATAGTGCAATTTTGATGTTGAAATAGTTATTAGTGCAATTTAGGATGTCTTTAATATGTGTGCCAACAAATGACCCAGTATGGACCCGACCCTAAAAATTCGAGTTTGGATTGACCCATTTAATAAATGAGTTAGATTCGAGTTGGCTTGCCAACTCGATTTTGCCCTGAAATAACTAGTTTAATATTTTTTCTTTAAAATTGTTATTTATTTATATGATCATCCAGCTTTTTATTAATTAAACTAAAATTTATGGTTAAAGTTAATTTTTTTATAATCAAAATGGGTTATCGGGACGTATTCAGGTAGGGTTCGAGTCATTCGATTGCTAGCGGGTCGGGTTCATGCTCACCTTTTTAACACATTTATTAAATAGACCCAATTCAGATCGATCAGATTTTGTGTCTGACTTGAACCCGACCCGTTAACTCATTTGACACTCCTATTATATAACACTAATTTCAATACAATTTCAATAATTTGAAAGTCCACCTTAATATATATGTTTTACATGAGAATATTCTAACCTAAAATTATATAATTTTTTTGGACTTTAATAGAAAACAGAGGGATTAAAATATAAGCATAGAGGACTTTTCAACAAATTATAGTTAAAATATGACTAAACGCCTGATTTGATATAAATTAATCCAAATGTGATGCGTGCGCTTAATTAATATTTATTATTTATTAAGTAGATCGATAACAATAGAGCGAACAATTAACTTGTTGATTAATAAATCATAAACGTGATTGCAATAAGTAAAATTTTAATTAGAATGTTCTAATTAAAATTTGATTAGAAAAAATATTATAATTATTAATTTATTTTAAATAAAATAAAATAATTTTCAATTAATTGTTCATATAAAAAATTTTGAAACTCATCATGCTTAATTAGTGTACTGAGAAATTAAATAATATTAAAATTAAATATAATAATTATTTTTTTAAAATATAATTTAATTTACATATAGAATAAATAAAATAAAATAATAATTCATAAGAAAATTATCTTTATTTATATGCAATATAATGAGGTCCAATTGTCCAATTGTATTTAACATACATGAGAATAATTAAGAAAGCTTAGGCTTAATTTAGGACAATTTTCTTACTATTTTGAATTTCGGGCCGCAACCACACTTTAAATTTGGCAATAAGTTTTTTTTCTTAAGTTTAAAAAATTTGCTCTAATAAGCTGCTTTCTACGACAACTTTTTAAAAATCACAATTTTTACAATAATTTTATAATCATCTTTACAAAAAATTACATTTATTCCAAATGGGCATTTAAAATAATGTGAAA
>NW_021320100.1:2265643-2287874 GCF_001605985.2 Dendrobium catenatum
TTAAGTTTAAAAAATTTGCTCTAATAAGCTGCTTTCTACGACAACTTTTTAAAAAATTACTTTTTTTCACAATAATTTTATAATCATCTTTACAAAAAATCACATTTATTTCAAATGGACATTTAAAATAATGTGTAAAATCAAATTTTTATTTTATTTATATTCTAAGAGGAGGCATTTTAAACATGAAAGAAGATGGTAGTTGGAGAATGACATCCATCATAAAAATGACAGAATATGAATGACTCATCACAAAACCTTGATATTTTAATTTTTCGAAAATTATTGAACTTACAAGGTCGAGAACCAACCCGTTGTATCGGTTCTATGTACTATATGAGTGATGATAAAACATTAATATGAAAGAATTGGCACAAACTAATTAGTTCAATTTCAGCCTAATGAGTTCTTTGATCGATCATAATATGTCAATGCGGAGGATTTCCATACATAAGATATAGTTCTTATGTATTTACATATATAATATCTAAATTTTAATATTTCCTTATAGAACTCTTTATTGTATCAAATAAATCAAAAAAAAAAATGCATGAAAAGTGCATTTTACTTTTACAAAAATAAGATTTGCTTATTTTAATGTAATTTAAAGATTTGGATGGTAATTAAATTAATATTAAAAAGATGATGCTATTTACATAAATACATACAAAATTATATGATATTTACATAAATCTCTCAATAATAATTTTTTTCCCAAATTCTTACCATTATTAACATAACATCAACTAATCTACCTCAACTCATAAATTGAACCACAAGGGCAATCAATAAAGTGAAGGGGCCACCTTCTTAGCCTTATTTAAAGACATGAACATCATGAAATCCTTTTATTTTTATTAAGTTAAGCATGAAACATAATGCATTGGATGTGACATTTCCTTTTATTTTTAAATTGCAATGAATGGATTAATTATTCTCGTGGATTCTGAACGTCGTCCGGAGACAAATCATAATGAGCCACATCACTCATTTACTCGGTACCACGGCTCAAAACTGCTGACGTAGATACACCTGATTCGCCACCTGACGTAGAGCCGTGTCTAGCCTCCGCACAGAATAGTTTCTCTAATGAGTGAGCCATCATCTGTTTAATAAAGGATTAAGTTCAAATAACTCTAAATTGTAATGTTTTTTATTCCAAGTGTAGGGTTGTAGATCTTGATATTAATTTGAAGTCATATCTAGTATTCAAATTTTGATCAATTTGATGCAATCTTTAGCTCTAAATGTCAATCAATTGCTACACTATCGCTCAAAAATTTTCTAACGTGAGTATCAAAGTGGTTGAGTGATTGAGGGATTCTGTCTCACCTCTTTTAACTCAAAGTTCAAACATACTACCAACTAATATAATTGAACTTTCTGTCATGATACTTTCAATTAGTATTGAGCACATCAAATTCAATCATATTAGTTCTTTGTATGCTTAAATTTTGTGTTAATAGCAAAGAGATAGAGCTCCTAAATTACTGAACTACTCATTTATTTAATATTAGGGAGATTTACATACATACCACCCTATAATACTCTATTTACATATTTAACACTAAAACTTTAATATTACATACATACCAACCTTAGTTTATTTTCATATCACATTTGGTAAAAATGAAATATATGAGTGGTTGGAAGGAAATATGAGTGACATATTTGATATTAAAATAAAATAGAGGGGTATATATGTAATATTAAAGTTTTGGATGTTAGATATGTAAATAAGATGGTATAAAGTGGTATGTATGTAAATTTCCCTTAATATTAATATATTTTTAATATAAATAATAGATTTCAATCAATTTAACTGTAAATAATAGAAAATTAACATAAAAAAGCAATAATAATAATAATAATAATTAAATATAGAAGATTCATAAGAAAGAGGCCAATCAAAACAAATTTTAAAGATAATGTACGATTATTTTAATTATATAATAGTTATTCACACAAAGTGAACATATCCGTTGTAGTCTAGTTGGTTAGGATACTCGGCTCTCACCCGAGAGACCCGGGTTCGAGTCCCGGCAACGGAATTTTTTTTTTTAATTTTATTAATAAAGGTAATCTCACCGCAGAACGATGGGCACAGTTCTATCTGCCATTGATCTGCATGTCTAATTAAAATAAAAAAAAATGGATAATATTATTTTTAATAAGTTAATTGTAAATTAAAAATTTGTTTATAAATTAATGATTCAGCACTCATTTTAAATAAACCTATTTTTCAATTTTTATTTTTAGCACAATAAAGAATAATTTGTATATATTATTTTCTCTATTTATTATAACATAGCACTGAAAAAATATGTTTTTGTGAAAAATGCGATGCCAATATTTGCGCCCCCAATATTTGTGTCGCACTGGCAAGTTAAATGTGCTTGAGCTCGAGTTTTATTATACAGGTTTGAGCTAGCTAATGAGTCGGCTTGTTTATGAAAGAAGAAAAATAATTATCATATTAAAATAATAAAAATAACTAGAATTTAGAGAAAAAATAAAGAATCAATTAATGCAATAAAGTGATATAATTATTAAACCTTTTAAACAACTTTATATTTAAAATTATGAATGCTAATTTTATTTTAAGTGCATTTCATATTACTATTTTTTTAATCAAGTTGACTCGTGAGCTAATGAGCCGAGTCAGGGTTGACTCAAACTTGCTCGTTAACTCATCGAGTTCAGCTCACTTATCGGGCCAAACTCATGAGTCAACTTGACTCACTTACATCCTTACAATAAACACTCAAAACATAGTTTAGATGATGAACTTAAGATACGAGATGTTGCTCTCAAGAAATAACAAAGGCAATAGGATTGGCGACAATCAAATCCCTTAAATAATGAAAAATCAATCATATTGTCTTTAATTAAAAAGCAGTTTTGAAAAGCATTAAGAAAGTTGTCCCAAACGAAACTTTATTCTTTAATAAAATGATAATTAATAACCATATGTTTCATCAATAAGAGAAATATATGATTCACACAGAGGTAAATGATAATTAAACTCATAATAGTATTATAATACATAATCTACTAAATTTTTATTTCATACTACTTACATACATACCATTTTATTTCATGCTATTTACATAATATTACATTTTTACCGCTTATTTAAAATTTTAATATCAAATATAACACTCTTATATTTCATTCTTATCACCCATATCACCCTGTAAACTTTAATATTTCATTCTATGTATCCAGATTTATTTTATGGGTGGTAGTCATATCTTATTAAAATTTTAAAGGTTAAATATGTAAATGCATGAAATATAGTGGTATATATGTAAATCCACTATTTTTATTTTTTTTTTTAAATTATTTCATAGTACATCTAATTATATTTATATCTACATACATGCACTGCTTTTTTTCTTCTATAAAAATTATAGCTATTCGTATCTCCCGCAACGACTCACCCTAGCCATTGGCGCCGCAAAACCCTACCAAAACCCTTGCTCTCTCGCTTTCTCCTCGGTTTGATCTCTGTGTTCTTGATGCGATATCAGCTCAACGCGAGCTTGGGACGCTTGCAAGTCTAACTCTTAGCCCTAATTTCCCGGTATTGGAGTTTGCAGGCTCTTTTTCTTCCTCTTCCTCCCCGGCCAAAACCTTTGAAAGCTTGGGATAATCCAGAAAAAAAGTATTTTTTTTTTCTTTTTTCAATTTACGATCGAAGCCCTAGCTGTGATCTTCTATCTTTGTTAGCTCGCTGAAATGCCGCTTGGTCAGAGGGTTGGGGATAAGAGCGACTCGCGCTACTGCGGTGTTGAGACAGATTTTATCGATGACATGCCCCATGTCCTCACTCATAACCTCTCCGGCGGCTTTGATTTTGTTGTGGCTCCTTTGGTTAGTACAAACTGTTCTCTTCCGAGAGTTGCATTGAGTGGAAATTGTGAGCTCTTATTGTTTTTTTGTGGAAGAAACAAATTTGTTTTAATATGCTTTTTTATTCCAATTAAAAATGTTTGTTCTGAAAGTAATGAGATTCTATCCCGTTTCTACGTTCTGCAACATGTACAACCCTACCTGTTCCATTACCCTATTCCAAAGAGAGTGAAACAAGTGTTTGTTTAGTGCCATTATAGTTCAAGTTATGTGGTGAAGTAGGAAGATCGTCGGAGAGGTGATTATGATCGGTGAGAACTGTTCAGAGCACAACGATATTATGAACACATAAGAGGAAAACCAGAATCGGATAACTGTTATATTTCCCTTTTGTTTATTCCCTTGCTTCTTACATTCCTTTTTGCATAACTGGCAAACAAATACTAGTGGAATAAAAGGACATGCATCTATGTGAGCAATTTCTAAAAACAAAAAATTCAGAAAAAATGCAGGGATTGGAAGCAAACGGGAGGCGGGATACTAATACTGTTGCTGCATCAGTCTTTTCCACTGTCGTAAAAACATGATCCTAAGTTCAGGTTGAGAATAGCAGGCCTGTCCGGTAGGTGATACTCAAATATCTTAAACATGGAAGGTCTTAGATATCCTGAGGTGATTGAGCAAATTAATTTTGTGGATGTTGCTATTGATTTTTCTTCAAATTGAAAAGGGACCAATCTTCGTTGGTTGTAGCTTTAGAGTAGTGCCCTTCATTGTTTAAGGGCATAATCCGCCCGATTCGTATCTTCTACTCAGTCTTTGAAAATGAAGGTGAACTTCTAAAGGAATAGTGCCCACTGACGTGCATACGAGCAAGTTTCTTTTGGGAGTTGAGGTATGCTAAATAAATTCTAATGGAACTAGATAATGTTCCCAATATTGGAGAGCTTGCACAATTGCATGTAATGCTTGCTCATATATGGTCCACTGTCCACTCCTGCTGGGCATCACTAAGATTCTCGTTGTAGAACTCCATGGGTTAGTTGCCTTGAGTGAGGACATCTCCTATTTCGTTTATACAAACTTGAGCTTCAACTTTGAAAATCCAATCAAAATTTGTAAGAACTTGAACCGATACGATATTAACTTAGCTTGTATTAGAGTAAAACTTGCGTCTTGCTTGCCATCGCTCATGAGTTTCTCTTTCCTTAAACGGTTGGTAATTGATTTTACCATAATGTTGAAATTGCATATGAATGTGCAATAGAATGTGGCGAGACTGTGGAAGTTGTGGAATTTGTGCAGGGTGATTGAGATTAGCCAATTTAGTATGCATTTTGTTTTCTCATTATTAACCTGAATCCTTGGATTGATTTTGACGAGTGCTAGGAACATAATTTTTCGGCGAGGAACTCATACTTCTTGATGTTGATTTTATTTGGTTTTGTTCTAAAACTTGATATTTCTCTGTTTGATTTACTATATCTGAGGATTTTGTTGAAGGATCACAACTTGATTCTTCTATCGCTTGAATGTTATGCATAATTTATAAGCTGAAAGGCATGACTTGCCACTCGAACAAACCCGCTTGCGATTTGAGGTTTGTTTTTCTTTTAGCCTGATGTGTACTTGATGATAGTTGCTTTTGAGGTCTAACTTTGAAAACATGCTCAATCCTTTTAGCTTGCCAATATTACTTTTGTCACAAGAATGGGAGGTGATATTTGAACGCATGTCCTTTTTGAAATTAAATAGTATTTTAATTGGATACGGTTTTGCTGTATCCGACTCGTATCGGCGCCATATTAGACGCGTATCCATGTCCGACACATATTCGATACAACAAGCCTTCGTAAATAGGTGTATTGGTGCAACATAGTGGATGATTTGGGGGTTGATTTAGAGGAAATCAATTAGGAGATGTTTCCTAATTGAAGAGGGCAGATTTTGGGGTTGATTTGGAGGAGATTAATTAGTTTACTAATTGAAGAGGGCTGATTTGGGGGCTGAATTGGAGGAGATTAATTATGAGATATTTTATAATTGAAGAGGGCATATTTGAGAGGGAAATAGGGGAGGGTTGTTTTGGGATTTGATATGTTTTGTATGCTTTAAATAAGTTGTTTACCCAAGGGTTCAGTTTTTATGTTTGATTTTGCTGGAATTAGTTTTGCTTGGGTTGAGTGGGCTCTAGTCGACAGCTAGGGATTTGGGAGAGCCAGATCTTCCTCTCCAATTGCAGATCTAATGGCATCTTGTGTTTTTCTTCTTAGTTTTTTTTTTTTAAAAAGGTTTTATGTTCTTCCTAAATTTATTGTGTCATTCTCCGGTTTTGCTGAAATTGCATCCACTTCCAATCATAATTTTATTAGTAGCTCGATTGCTCATGCTTATACGAATAGGGTTGCAAATGAATTGAGCCGAGCTGAACATTTGTTTCGTTCTATTACTTCTTTATTTATGATTCATGAACTTTATTAATTTAATATTTGAAAATATTAGTGGAATTTAATATTTTTAATCGATTTCAAATGACTAAAATTGACTCTACAACCAAAATCTAAAGAAAGCTAAGATTACAACTAATAAATAAACCAATATTTAAAGAATCGAATCAAACCAATCAAATAAGATCGGTTATGTTTGGTTTTTCTGTTTTAACCAAATAATGCACACCCCTACTTTTAGTTTATATGCCACTAGCTTGACCAGCTTGTCTTTCGTAATCTCCATATATTCCAAGAAAGTTTCTATAAATTTGAGTCAATCAAGCCACACTTTGATGCATATGTGTCCATTTAAATACGGGATGCAAAACTTGAGCTTAAAATTGGGCTGATAAGGGTATCATGTATATGGGCGATGAGCATATCCATGGTTGCGATATGCCCAAACAATTTTATATATTGTGTAAGAACTAAAAGTTTCAAGTCGGGATTGTTGCTGAGGGGATAAATCAGAGTCGAGATACACTCAAACCTTTTTTTTTTCTCTTGGGTTTCTTTGTAGTGTTGTTGATCAGTGCGGGCTTGCTTAATGGGTGTTGTGTTCAGGAACATTTAGCTTCACGGTGAGGTTGGGGTTAGGGTTTTTCCCATTCATCGCGATGAGGATCTTCTGCACGTCTAAGGAGAGAGTGTAGACCTTCCTCTCGTGAGTGGTGACGGTTGGCCAAAGGGCTTACAACCTATGATCTTCGTCTACGTCGCGATGACTATCTTCTCCTCCACCAGGCATCACTTGGGAATGCCAAGCTCTGATCTTAACTAATGTAGAAAGGTCATTGGAGGGGTGGGGATGATTGCGAGACTGATTCAGAGATCTATGATGTATGTAGCAAACACATAAGAGGTAAAACCAGAATAGGAAAACTATTCTAATGCCCTTTCATTCCTTCCCTTGCTTCTTACATTCCTTGCCTTAGTGGCAAACAATGACTAGTAGAATAAAAGGACAAGCAGTGAAAAAGTGATCATAAAACAGAAAATTCAGAAGAAGTGTAGGGAGTGGAAGTGGAGGGTGAGACAGCAAAGATAGTAGTATTGCTGCATCATGAAGTATATAGAAGCTGCAGAATATGATTGTAATTTATTTGAATTCTTAATCATTTCCTGAGTTAAGATTTTAAGAACTGCGAACATCTGAACTCCAGAAGTTCAGCATTTTCTACATGTTCAAATTTAACAGTTTTTTTTGTTAATTTTATTTACTGAACACTAATGCTCCTAATTACTCGACAGTTCTGTGTTCCTGAAACTGCTTGAATTTCTGATAACATTAGTATATCTAAATGCATTGACACTGATCTATTTTTTATTTTTTATTTTCTTGCCACTGTTGGCATGTATGTGATCTTCTAACTACTTGCAGGTGGATCCAAGTTATAGACCTAGTTTCCCAACTAATAGTGCCAGTGAAGGCTTTGTTCTCCCTGTTGCAGCTTCAGACTTGATTGTGAGCCCTGCACAATGGAGCAGTCACGTTGTTGGTGAGTTTGAATTAAAATATTTGATTTCATTTTAGTAAGTTAGTTGATCTAATGTTCTCATTATGAATGCAATGTCTATTTAGCATATCGTAGAATGGAACACTTATATTGTCTGAGTACATTTTGGGCTTATTTATTTATTATGACATACTTTTGATCGTTTTAAACAATTTGTTAATCCTTTTGGATAATAGGGGATTTTAGAGTGAAATTTATTTTTGTTTCGAGCCCCTAAGAGGCATTTGTGATCACTTTTTTTGTTTGTTTATGCTTTAATAACAACAACATCAAGCCTTTATCCCACTACGTGGGGTCGGCTACATGAATCCTTTTTCTTCATTGTGTCCTATTAAAGATCAAATTCTCATTTAAATCTAATAAAGAAAGGTCATTCCTAATATTTTCTAACCAAGTCTTTTTAGGTCTGCCTCTACCTTTCTTAACATAAGTCAAATCTAATACCTCTACTCTCCTAACAAAACTCAAAATTATTTTGAATATTTTCAAAATCAGTTTGATTTATTAAAAAAAAAAGACAACAAAAACAACTAATAAACATACAAACCAAATATGCTTTTCAAAATAAAAAAAATTTAAAAAGTAGAAAAAGTGATTTCAAATAAACTCCTAAATAACTCGATTGATACCAGCTTCGTTATTCTTTAAGCATGTTTTATTTATTGGTGCCTTGAGAATTATTGCTAATATGGCTATAAACGAGTTGAGCCAAGCTTTGATATGTTCATGTTCGAGTTCGAGCTCGTTTGTCAAGTCCCTGTTTGAACTCGTCTCGATAAGAACTGAACTTTTTTATCTCTATTCGAGCTCAAGTTGGTTTAAAAAATACATGTTCAAGCTCATCTCGTGTTCATGTTTGTACTTGGTTTATTTTAGGCTTATCAAACCAATTAACAAGCTGCTCGTTTAGGCTTATTGAGCCTATTAACGAGCCTTTCATTTAACAAAATAATATACCTTGATAAGCCTATTAGCGAGCCACTCATTTAACAAAATAAGATAACTCAAACGAGCAGGCCAACCTGTCCCCATCGCCTTCTCGCTGCATAGCAAATGTTCCACACATGTTTTTAGTTTTATAGAGCAAAACCAAATCACTTCAAGCATTCTGGGACTAAACTTCCCACTTTTTTTGGGTTTTCTTGATGCCACGGAGGAGAGAGAGACTAAGACGCGTGAATTCGAGTTGCGGAATTCAAGCGCGGGTGGAATTCATACAGGTGAGTCATGATTGCGGGTTATAGTTAAAAATTCACTTGAAAATCACAATGCATTGTGATTAATTAAATTCAAGCTAGAGGGAGGGATATTTTTATACTATTTTAGTTTAAATTAGTTAAATAAGGTGAGACTTAATCACCTTATTAGTTAACAAAGTTATAATAATTTTTTTAATTAAATAAGGTATAATATTTGTTTTTACCTTATTTATTCTAAGGTTAATTAGTTAAATAAGGTATAATATTTATTTTAAAATAATTCGAGCCGAACACGAGCCTTAATCGAGCATTAATTGAGCTTCTTAACGAGCTTGTTCACGAGCTTTAAAGGATATCGTTCCTGAACATAAACGAACCAAACCACAAGTTTTTCAAGCTCCTTTTTTTAGCTATCTAATATAATAATATTTTTCAAAAGTGTTCAGTTTGTTATAGCCCTAATTGGCTAATGACAGGTAAAACTTTTCCATAAATAATGGAAGGAGCATTTTGAGCTTGCATCATAGAATTGGCATGATCCAGTTTTTGTATTGGATGTTTCATTATTTGAACCTGTTTCTTTTGGACCTTTTTTATATCAAAGGTTTCAGTTGATATAACCTGTTGTGTGAGGGCCTTGTTTCTATTGTACCTTCAGACCACAGGTTCCACAGTTTCCGCTTGATATTGCATCTTGTATGAGCTTGCTTATTATCAAGTTTCATTACTACTATAATTATTTTGCTAAACGATATATGCTCTTTTCTTTCCCAACGGGTTTTGGAAAAGTTGGGAGCACCATGCCAATAAACCTATGCTAGTGGAAATGATTTGCTTGCCTGAATGCAGCCAAATTACCCATGTTGCTGTATTCCGGTTGTAGAACAATAATAGCATATGTACGTTTAATATATAGTGCTCTGCATTGTCTAAGCTGTTGATTCTTCCTTGCTTGCATAACAATGTGTTTTTATTTGCATCAGGAAAAATTAGCTCATGGATTGACTTGGATTCAGAAGATGAAAAACTTAGGATGGATTCTGAAACAGCTCTAAAGCAAGAGATTTCATGGGCTTCGCATCTGTCTGTGCAGGTGTAGCTGACTTATTTTTATAGGATTTTCTATCTCACTCAATTTTTTAAATTCCAAACTAAACTAGAAATATTCAATCCATTTGTATTAATTTATTTGTTCGTAACAAGTAGCTAAAAAATTTAATTGTTCTATACTTCTCTTTGAGTGTATTTTGTCCACTTCCAATTTAGAAAGTGGATAATATCATAGTAGCAATTGGAACTACAAACTAGTGATGTCCTGTAAATAGTTGCATAATTTGGAATCTTTTGTAGGATGTGATTTAGCATTTAGTAAGAATTTTTCGGGGTTACACCATAGAGGATTTAGATGATCAGCTTCTACAGCTTTTAAGTTAAATTAAAAAGGACCTCTTTCATCACTTAAGTGATGTTCTATATTTGAGCACCATAACAAAACTCGTTTTATGGTGAGGATGAACATTTTTTGTACTTACCATTATTTTCCCATAGTTCATGAGTCGCAAGTTTCCTTTCTCATATCTCTATTCTTAAGAGTTTTTGTCCACTTAAAAAAGACCAAAAGAAAAAGGAAAAAGAAAAGAAAATGTTATTGCTTGATTTAAAATGAATACAAATTTTACATATCTATATTAGTTACATTTTTCTTCTCGAAGGAGTTGGTTAAACATAGGTATGGGGCATTATTTTGGGAATTAGTTATAGTGAGTGGCTAAAGTTTAAAGTTTTGACCTTCTTTAATTTGATATTGACTACATATGACTTTGAATAGTGTTGAATTTATATTATTGTTGCATTTTCAATAAACATTCATCAATAAAAAGGTAATTAAAAAAAAAAAAAAAACTCAAGTAATATGCGAACTTGAATATTATGTGGATTATTCTTTTTTATTTTTTATGGCATTCTTTATATAGAAGAGAATTAGTTGAATAATTAGGGAGCTATTATTTTTTGTATATTTTGGTTAATTTTTATAAATCTTCTAAAGCCTGCTATTGGTCCTACTTTGGAATATTAATGGAATGGATGACAAGTGTCATGGATTTTATCATTTAAGTAAATAAGTTTCAATGAATTTATCCCACAACAGAAGAAAAAATCGTGTAAATTGTTTTGGAAAGAAAAAATTGGTGATGATTTATTATGCTCTCTTTCCCTGATCATTATCGATGAAAACCATCAGCTGAATATTTTCATGAAGAAATCAAAAGTTCTCTCTTATTGTCGAAGTACTGAATGAATACCTTTGAACATCGTCTGAACCATTGGCGATTAGCCTCACACTTATTTCAATCTTTCACTATTAAGGATGGATAAACACAAAAAATAGTCTATTATCTTCCAATGTTCTATCTGATGCTTCATTTTAATTATATACACAAATTGTAGCTCCTCTCCTTACTACTGTCTTAGCAATTTCTTGGACTAATGAATACATTTATATTGCCATAAAAATAGAGTTTTAGTTTCCACTTTCTCAATATTTATATAACATGAACAATATTGTTTCATTTTTTAGAGTACCTTCTCGCTCCTTTAATTTTTATATGCACATATTGTAGTGCATTTATGTTGTTCTTTTTATTTTTTAAATTTCTTAAATGATTTTGTCCATATTCTTGACATTGTTTATGAACTTTTCTCATGCAATGAGTTTCCAAGGCATTTATTGAACACATTGTACCCCTGATGTGGTCAATTCATTTCATTTTACTTGTAAATTTGATGCACTTCCTTGATCCGTTATGATAGCACTTTGAAAAGTGGAATACTTATGATGAGGACATCGAAATACATTTTCGACGAGTATATCAGAGCAGGAGGCACAGATCGATGGCTACGATCCACAACCTTTATTTTGATGCTTAGTTCTTATTTTGATGTTTATGTATTAATTGCTATTTACGATTGTACCCTTTCTTTTGAGTTGTCTTGAGTTGTAGCCCCAGGGGCATTTGCGTCTTTGTCTTTTTGTTTCCTTAGGCTTATATATTGTGGCCTCCTCTATTGTAATGGATGATGATTATGAAATGAAATTTTATGTTCTTTGTTTGATCTCTAAGTGAGTTCGTGAGAGGAGAAGCCCTAGGAGGGCGATAGCAAGACCCGTCAACCGTTGGTGGATTCCAAGGTTCGCGGCCGCGGTCTCTTTTCTTCCCTGACCTTCAATTCTTTCCCAATCAACCACCGCCAGACTTCCCTAACCAAAGCATCTAATTTTTCCCCAAAACCCGAGCCCCTTCCCCCCATCCTGCCGGCCACCTTGGCCGCCCCACCGCCGGCCAACCCACCTAGCCGCCGGCCTCCCTCCTCCACCATCCATTCCTCTACTTGCTCAACCAGCCGGCCCACCTCCCCAAGTCCTCTCATTTGAAATTCAAATTTCAAATGTGCATTAATCACTTTCCTAAAATAAGTCTAAGTAATTAGGAAAGTTAATTGGATTTCAATTCAAATTTGAAATTCAAATGCTTTCCAATTGCTAGCACTTAAATTTGTTAACTTCTCCTTTTAGATTAAATCTAAAATTCACATTAATAAATTTATTGTAAAAAAAAAGATTAAATCTAAAATTCAATTCATATTTTTTTTTTAAAATCCATGTTTATTGCTTGGGGCCCACTTAATTAAACCTAAATCCCTCTCCCACTCTCTCTATTTGGCCGGCCACCTATCCCCCTCTCTCTCTTTCTCCTATTTCATTAATTGCCACCAATTAATCCCCCTTAATTCCCTCCTAATCTCCGCCCCCCACCTTTATGGGCGCAGTTTGAATTTCAAAATTAATTCCCTCCCTCCCATCTTTATCAAAATATGAATTAATTTCAGATTTTTACTTCTCCATCCCTCTTCTTCTCTTCCCAAATCCACCCGAATCCCCCACCATCCCCTCCTCCTCTTGTCCGCCTCTCCTACACCCCTACTTCCCAATTACACACAAAGTCCTCTCATGATCATGAATGGCAGATCCGGCAGTTGATCATGGCTTTGCTTACAACGCCCAAGGTGAGATTGGCATCCTACTCTCTCCCTTCTATGAGCCAGATAGGGAGTACGACGACACAGTGGAACGCTATGTCAACCGCATTGTTTATTGTCTCGTCGAGACTATTGAGCTTCAACGACCAAGAACCTCGTGGTTCCTCATTGGACGATCCTTGCCTCCTCCACCTCCGACTACCTTCCCAACAACCAAGCTCCTCGGCTCTTCCTTCCTAGTGGTCATCTCATATGGTGTGGAAGATCTTCATCCGCTAAGCCTAGAACCGTAGAGAGAGAGAGAGTAAATCATTTAGGTGAACATCTCAATATTAAATTTCGGATTTGTGTTATAAGCTATTACATTATGGTCGCATTTGTATTTTTTATTTTTTTTTTATGGTCTCATTTGTATTTGATTGAGAGTGTCTTGGTTAATTATTAAAAAAAAATATTGGTGTATATTGGAAAAGGTGAAGTTGATGTAATCCATGCATGGGGTTACAAGAGATTAACAAGAGAATTTATTAAAAGTTAACCATCATAAAATTATGCGTCAAATCAAAGTAAGATGTTAAAATTCGCAGTCTTCCATTTGCTTAGTCAAAGAAATACATTAAGATTAACTAGGACACTCTCAATCAAATACTAAGGCGAACGTAATGTAATAGCTTATAACACAAATCCGAAATTTAATATTGAGATGTTCACCTTGAGGGTTTACTCTCTCTCTACGGTTCTAGGCTTAGCGGATGAAGATCTTCCACACCAGAAGTGAGATGACCACTAATAAGTTCATCCGCTAAGCCTAGAACCGTAGAGAGAGAGAGTAAATCATTTAGGTGAACATCTCAATATTAAATTTCAGATTTGTGTTATAAGCTATTACATTATGGTCGCATTTGTATTTTTTTATTTTTTTTTATGGTCTCATTTGTATTTGATTGAGAGTGTCTTGGTTAATCTTCATGTATTTCTTTGCCTAAGCAAGTGGAAGACTGTGAATTTTAACATCTTACTTTGATTTGACGCATAATTTTATGATGGTTAACTTTTAATAAATTCTCTTGTTAATCTCTTGTAACCCCATGCATGACATCAACTTCACCTTTTCCAATATACACCAATATTTTTTTTGTCCCGCTTAACGCAGAACTCTTATTTTTAATAAACTGATGCTCTTAATCTAATCATTAATTTCAGGCTTGCCTTTTGCCCCCTCCTAAGAAAGGGTGTTGCAGTAATTACGCACGATCTGTGAACCAGATCTTGCAAGGTATAACCAATATGCAGGTAATCCCTGCGTCTTAAATCTCATGAGATTTACATGTTTATTGTTTTTATTGAAGAATTAGATCGTCTCTCTTTTCTTATGTATCTTTCCCATAAAGCTGTGGCTTAGGCTGCCACTGGTGAAGTCTGGCTCCATAGAGAATGAATCGTTTGATGAAAGTTATGACTCTTTGGTGAGTGCAGTTGCATGTCAGCTCATTTATTTTAGACAAGTGTTATTCATTGTGTTGCTAATTCATAAATCATAATTTCTATACACTAAACTATAAAGTCCCATAAACAACTGTTCTGCTACCTTGATGTTAAAAGTCCAGTAATTAGATACAAGTACTACTCTGTTATACATTGGACTTCTTTTTGGACTGTCATAGGCTCCGTTTGGGACGGCTTTTTTACTGTTTCTTAAAACAACATTCTAATACAAAAATTAAAATTTTATACTAGAAAGCTGCTTTAAGAAGCAATAAAAAAACTGTCCCAAACGAAGCCATAGTTCCATGCAGAATGTCATCCATTTATTTCTTGCAGAGTGGAATACTTTATGATTCTTGGGAAACATGGAACTCATTTCGATTGCTATGTGAGCATCACATTCAGTTGTGCGTAGCTCTTGATATTCAGTAAGTGAGAATGTCTGCAAGGACCTAATTTCTCTGCAAGTCTTGTAATGATTTTGGGTGTGGGTACTGCAATAAGGTGTTAGTGGGTACTGCAATAACAGCTTTTGCATATAACGTTGCAGGAGTTCACTTCCATCAATCAACTCTCTACTGCGCTGGTTTGGTGAGCCTGTTAGAGCAGCAATCATTCACACAGATGTAAATATTTATACAACCTCAGAAGCTTGCATACTTTTTAAGTTCATTATTTTTCCATGGTTCTAACAGATTGTTGACTGTGGTAGGCGTTTCTAACTAATGCAAGGGGCTATCCTTGCCTATCAAAGCGGCATCAAAAGCTAATCATAGCATTCTTTGACTTTGGTTTTCAGGTACTTACGTTTTCTTGTTTTTAATTATCATAGAGCACTTAACTGCTCCTTAGATGTTTTCATATGCCTTTTTTTCTTGGCAATATTATTATGTTGTTTCTTGGAAATTTTCAGATTGTAATCTCTGGTAGTTTGATTCATAGTATTCCGCAAGGAAGGTTGGAAGTTTTTCCTGCCAATGATAATGACAACCTGGGTGAAGGTATGCCTATGGTTTGGATTACTAGTTCTTGTATAAGAAATGATTTAAGCTGAATTCATGTAACCGGGTGTATAATGATGGTAATTTTATGAAAATAGACCTTATTAAAGTTCTTTGTTATTATTCTTGTATATTCAGGTGCACCTCTAACACATGAGCTGAAGCCTTACCTGGAGTATGTAGCTTACCTATACCAAAGAATGGATCCTCTTCCTGAGCAAGAGCGTTTTGAGGTATCTTATAATTTTATGATTTGATGCTTTGATTTTTGTCATTTATTTGCTAATTTTATGCTATCTAAAATTGTCTTCTTTCAGCTCAATTACAGAGATTTCCTGCAGGCTCCATTACAGGTATTTTTTCCTTCTGGTCATCCTTTTAAAATTAAAAAATAGATGCTTCTTGTCCATTGATTTAGTAATTTTAAACTTTGAGGATAGTCCTTCCTTAGGAAATGTTCAAATTTATTACTTTTATATTCTTTTTGTAGCCTCTCATGGATAATCTCGAGGCTCAAACCTATGAGACATTTGAGAAAGACACAGTAAAATATAACCAGGTTTGTGTGAACTTCTATTCTCAAATGAAAAAATGCTTTACCTTTCTCCATATCTTCGTAGTTGCATAAATGGGCTGCCAATCAATTAAACTCGACAAATTTCGTAGATATTGGTTTCAGGCTCCGTAAAATCTATCCCCCTTGTAATTGGATTGTTCTGCTTGTTCCGACTTGACAATAGGCATTTGAAGTCATAGCTATATCAACTTTTTTGCACGTTTGGAACTATCAATGTCATCTGATAACTTGATTTCTTTTTGTGTTTAACTCATTTATTCTTGTATATATGGTATAGACGAACATTATAAAGTACCCATTTGCTGTTCGTGAATATAGATACGTGTTATAATAGATAACTGTATTTATTTATCACTTTTTTCTTACACCATAGTTTGAGCTATGTTATTTTCATTTGGGCAGTACCAACGTGCAGTTTGTAAAGCTTTATTAGATCGAGTCTCTGATGAGCAGGCTTCATCATCAAATACGGTGAGAAAATTTCAAATGTGTTTTGTTCTTTCGGATGATTATAGTTGCAAGCCTGTTCATTTGACACTAGTCTTATATAGGCTCTGATTTTCACTTTGGTAGAGTTGTTTTACAAGTTTCTGCCTACTTTTTTCATCACTTTATCTGACGCATCTTGATATTTTTACTCCTAAGGTGCTAATGGTTGTAGGAGCTGGAAGAGGGCCTCTAGTGCGTGCCTCTTTGCAGGTTGGTTCCTCATTAGGATGACTAATACAAACTGTAGAAATTATTGCTTTTAAGTTTTTTAGCTTTACCAACAAATCAATGCGACGGTCTTTTCAATGCATGAAGCTGTGTTTCATCTTTGAAAGCTTTATACCAGACAATTGCCTATTGATCTATGACCTACCTTGGGTTTCATTTAATAATGTCATTCTACTTTTGTGTTATATATGAAATTAAATTTCTTATTCTGACATAGCTGGAAGGGTGCTCCTTAATTGTGTCTCCAGTGTTCATAAAGTAGCAGAGGGTGCACATATGAGGTGGGTTTTTTCATAGCATATTTTCAAACAAAACAAAACTACTCTTGCTCATTTGAGGTTTTTTGCCTTATTTTGAGCTCAAGACTTTCTTATTGATGGAATTTTTTAAAAACTGTATTTTTTTTTTACTCCCATCTTATTTTGTTTTGTTTAGTTTTTTTTGCTTTGATCCTAATGTTTGGATCGTGTTGTCAAGATTTTCTTAGAGATGTCTCAAGCCAATTTAGCTCACTTGAGCCTTAGACACTGATTGACTATGGTGCATTCTAACCTTTTCAGATTTTTGCGATTAAACATATAACTATTTAAAAGTATGGTATGACATGTTTTCTTGTATAATTTAAGTGTGAAATAATTGAAACTTTGAACCCTTTTATTTGGATTGTTTTTGATATTATGACCTCTAAATGCTTGACATGATAATTCATAGATATACATCCAGGTAGGCATTTTTTATTTGCTGATCTTATGATGATCCCTTGCTTCTGCTTGTTTGGTTGTGCAGGCAGCTGAAGAAGTTGGCCGGAAAATAAAGGTTTATGCTGTGGAGAAGAATCCAAATGCTGTGGTGACACTTCATGTGAGTGAGCTATAACTGATGATTTTAAAGTGAATTAAAGCGATATTATTAGTTGCTATGAACTATCCTGAATGTATCATCTTTTAAAATGCACATCATAGTGGATATTGCATTCCACTAGATATTGAAGCACGGATAGTTTCAGACTATAACATTTAACTCTTCAATGCTACTTCAAAGGCTGATTCTTAACGAGCTATTTCTGCTATAAACGTGCTTGTATATGGATGGCAGAGTCTAATCAAACTAGAGGGGTGGGAGAGCATAGTTACTGTGATTTCTTGTGATATGCGCTGCTGGGATGCCCCTGAAAAGGCTGATATATTGGTAAATGATTTCCTGACTTTGGTGATATTTAGACACAATTTCTTATGGCAGGAAAACTATTTACTCACATGGTTGTTGTTGGTGTATTGTGTTAAGGTGAGTGAGTTGCTGGGCTCCTTTGGTGATAATGAACTTTCTCCTGAGTGCTTAGATGGCGCACAAAGATTTTTGAAACCTGATGGCATTTCCATTCCTTCTTCGTATGCCTCACAGATACCTGCAATCATTTTGTATTTTCATCATACTATTTGATGATTTTGGTGAATTCCATTTATTTTACTACTTTGGAATGGATCACTTAGGTATACAAGTTATCTCCAACCGATTACCACTACAAAACTGTACAATGATGTAAGCCACCTTAAACTCTTTTTTTGGTGAATGTGTTGTATGTAGGTGTTACGATAGTTTATTGTCTTTTGCAGGTGAAGGCAAATAAGGACCTGGCACACATGGAAACACCCTATGTTGTAAAATTGCATAAAGTAGCTAGGCTTGCTCAGGCACAACCTGTAAGCCTACCTCATTTTGCTTTTTAATTGCATTTAAGGTTTTTTTGATGTGGTTGCATTATGGCTTTGTTTGGAATGGCTTTTTTACTGCTTCTTAAAGCGGCTTTCTAGTATAAAAATTTTAATTTTTATACTAGAAACCGCTTTAAAAACCGTTCCAAACAAAACCTATATTTCCTATGTTCAAAAAAGGAATATCTTCAGTAATCTTTCCATTATAAAGCTCTCACATTTCTTACTTTTCTGCTTCTAAATTTTTTTTGTTATGCGTATATTGAAGATTCCAGATTATATCATTCTTATTTCAAACTTAATCAGGTGTTCACATTTCATCATCCGGAATTCTCTCCCAACAGAAGCAACCAGAGATATGTTAAGCTGGAATTTGAGATACCTCCTGATACGGGGTCTACTTTGGTGCACGGTGTGATTTAAAATCTTATTTATTCATCTATTTATTGATTGAATTATTTTTTATTTCACTTTACTAACACAAACCTAAAGCATCACCCATTCCCTGCCCAGTCTAGCCTTTTTAGGCTCATTTTCTAGTTTCATTACAGCACAGGATGAGATGGTGAATAAAAATTCCATACTTGTTTTGCTTTTAGGATTTGCTGGCTACTTCGGTGCAGTTTTATATGGGGATATTTATCTTAGCATAGAACCATCAAAGCCAACACCTACTATGTTCAGCTGGTAATGTTCTTACATCTACTTGTCCGTTGCTCTCCATTTTCTGCTGCTCTGACATTTACTTCTTTCCTTTATTGCTGAGTAGGTTTCCCATATTCTTTCCATTGCGGACGCCAGTTTATGTACCTTCTGGTTCTCATCTTGAAGTCCAGTTCTGGCGCTGCTGTGCTCCAGCTAAGGTTCTTTCCTCATTTGATCTCTGCATTATTTTTAGGGTTGCAAGCGAATCAAGCGTTGGACGGGCTATTCGTTGCTCGGTTCGATTAAAGTTTGTTTGTGATCGTTTAATTAACTAAATAAACAAACTTGAATGATATTTTAACTCGATCCTTAAATAAACAAGCTTGAACACTAATGTGTTCGACTCATTTATATTCATGAATAACAACATTTGAAGCTCGTGAACAAGCTTGACTTTAAGCTCAATAAGAAGTTCGATAAAAAACTTGATTCATTTTCGATTAAGAACTCTTGAATAAGCTCGATAAAACTCTATTAATATTTAATTGGAAAATTGATAACATAATATAAATATTTTAAATGTAGTATAACATAATGATATTATTATTTTAATTAATAAATTTTAAAGTAATTAAATATTATAATATATGCTAACGAAAATAAATTTTACATATTTATTAAATTCATATTATATATTATTTAATTATAATTATTTTAATGTTCGGTTCGGTTTGTTCATGAATGTGCTTGTTTGATAGTTTTAAAAAAATTGCTAAATATGTTCATGAATAAGCTCGTTAAGACTTGTTTGTATAAAGCTCGATAAGCATTAAACGAACCGAACATGAACCAAACATGAACGCCGATTAATTTAAACGGATCAAACACAAACCGAACTTGAACAAGCTGATAATAAATGAACTCGAACATGAACATTCACATACTTGGCTCGGCTCGGTTCGTTTGCAGCCCTATTTATTTTATCGTCACCGCTCAAATGTTAGATTTTCATATTTTTGCAGGTCTGGTATGAGTGGTGTGTGACATCACCAATTACTTTACCTGTGCACAATGTTAATGGTCGTTCCTATTGGGTAGGTCTGTGATTCCATGATTAAAAAGCTAAACTAAGACCCGGATTTTTGGCTTCAAGTCTATGATGCCAAGGCCATCAACCATAGCTGTGAAAAAAAACCTCAACTTGCTCAGTTTTTGCTGTGCCAGTTTACCCCAAAGATGTTAACTGGATGACATGATGGATTTTTCTTGGTATGTGAGCTGACTCATGCTTCGTTTGAAATGACTTTCTTATTGCTTCTTAAAGCTGCTTTCTAGTACAAAAATTAAAAAATTTATACTAAAAAGCAGCTTTAAGAAGCATTAAGAAAGCTGTACCAAACGAAACCTCGATCCGGTTTACTGGATTGAAAATAAAATCTGGTTGTCTACCTAATTTCTTAGGATGATTTTGTTGTGATGCTTTTAGATTGTCTGATTCTGATCATGTAATTTTTGTGTTCTAGCTTCCTATGTAAACATTTTTTTGTTGTTGTTGTGAATTGTTACAGGTAAAATAGATTAGGTTACTTTGAATGACTCATTAAGGAAATGAGTATAGATTTTAAAGTTGGATAACAATCTGATTTCAAGGTAACCTTGGCCTAAGATTGGCTTGAAGACATTTGATATGATCTTGGGCTGAGCTATATTTGGTTACAAGTTGGCTTGATTTGGTTTAGCTTGAGTTAGTCAGGAATGGTTGAGCATGATCAGAGTTCAATTTGAATAAAAATTTTATTTGGTCTTGATTTTTTTTTTTTTCGTCTTTGATGGGGAGTTTCTAGTGCTATATATGTGCATATATTTCAAATACAAATTCCTACATAAATGTGCATATTCACTCCCACATATATAAATGTTTTTCTATTTGATGTTTTGCTAACTCCAATTAATGTTTAACTCAATTCCATTTTGATCTGAATTAAGGTCTTATTTGATGAGAAATTGTGTGGAGGCCGGACGCATAATGTCCTCTGGAGATAAAATCAGAATGTGCCAAGTCAGCGATACCGACTCGTATCGAGCAGCATTGGGTCGCGGCACCGAGCAAAGGGGTGATATGGCGCATTCTGGTTGATCTCGGATGGCATGCAGCGTTACACAAAATAATTAATTTAGTTTTTTTATTATTTTATACAACAATTTGTTAGCATACAAATTTTTTGAACGTAATAGAAAATAGTTACCAAAAGTAATCCCAAATGAAGCCTAAATTTGAGTCTAAGGCTTCATTTGAGGCAGCTTTTTAAATGTTTTTTAAAGCAATTTTATAGTAAAAAAATTTTAGTTCAAGAAAATTTTATTTTAGAAAGATGCTTTAGAAAGTATTAACAAAATTGCCTCAAAAGAAGCCTAATTTGCTCTTCAAAAGTTCAATTTCACTTGAGAAGTTCATCTAAAGTTTAGACAGGCTCAATTGTAAAGGCTTGCTCAACCTTCTAAGTGAAGGGAGATTTCCCCTCACATGCTATTTTTAATGCCACCATGAAGAATGTTCAAAATCTTATGTATAACTACAACAATCTCACCAAATGGTGGAAGGAGGTTTTTGGCTTAATTTGTACGGTGGCCAATGTTGATGTTTGGCGTTGTTGGTGCGGTTATAAGAGCTTGATTGCGGTGTAAAGTATTCTCACTTAGAACTAAGCGAGTTTGCTTTACCATAAAAATGAATTAGAATGATTTACACTATATTTACTTAACTTCGAATTCTTTTTTCATCCAATTAAATATCAAAATTTTTAAAACCCATATATTTAAATGACTTTACACCCCAAAGTATTCCAACTACAGTCCCTAAATCAATTCTCTCTCTTAAAAAAAAAAAAAAATCAATTCCATCTCCTTGAAATAATTCATGTGTATAAAAAATTAAATGAATTTGAATTTATGAGGCTTACTAAAATCCTATTTAGTTCAATCCAGCCAAACGGCTC
>NW_021320101.1:0-3644 GCF_001605985.2 Dendrobium catenatum
GAAAAAATAAATTTTTATAAAAAATTTGATTGGTATTTCTTCATCATTCTTTTTTTTTTTCAACCAAAAGAAAATTTCATTAGATAGTAGCATAAGACCACAAGGCCAATAGATGGTCATAGAGAGAAAGAAAACAATCAGAGAATTACAATAAAAGATAGGGCCAACCCAACTGAACGCAATAAGGTGAGAAGGACTCATATCGCCACCTAATTGTCAGGTTTGGGCCATCCAAGAAGTAAAAAAGGTAACAGTCAAAATTCAAAGTACACAAAGTCCTCAAAAAATAAAATCCACCAAATTAGGTAGAAGAAAATCCACCTAGGTTTCAACCAAGTCATGCCGTCCAAGGTGCATGTAAAAAACCTGCTTCATCATTGTCCATACTCGATTCCTATATTGCAGCGAAAAAAACTAATAACAAAAGTAATCAACATAGCCAAAACCAAAACTTCCAAAAGGAAGAATCATTTCTTCGTCGTTATTATTTTACAAGAAAGAATAATTAGGTTGAATATATTATTACTCAATTGAGCTCAAATGAAAGAACGAATGTTAAGGAATGTAAAGGGGGAACATTTTCTATTTATTATGGAAAAAGAGATATGGACTATTCACTTTATTGCACAATGAGCATACGATATAATGTTTGATTGCCTAAATCTATTTATCGTCATGTTTTTCTCCATATATCTCTTTTAACTCTCCTCATTATATATTTCATCACTCCAAAGTTCATTCAATTATCCTCTCTATAGGTAAAAGACCATCATCATTTCACCTTGTTCCCCTATGAAAGTTATATTGGGTTGAAGGCTAAACCGTAACAATGGATTGATTTTTAATGTTTTCAAACTTTGAATTAGAGTATAAAGATTTGTGCACATTATCAGGAATGTATGGTATGTTTAATGGTATATAGATATTGAGATGAACATATTATGTTGAACCAAGGGGGCTAATGGTACATGCATATGTATTTTTTTTTTTTTTTCATATAGAAATTGTCAACACGACAAGGATAGAAATCCTCTACAGAGAGGATTGATAAATATCGGGGTTGGAAATTAGAAGTAAGAACTAATTGATTTACTTCCAAGATGCTATGCATCTTCTACTAAACTTGCCTCATTCCATTAGTTTATCGATCTTTAGGTGATGCATCAACATTAATTAAGGTTTTTGAAGAATGAGGAGATTGGATCAAGATTAGCCAAACTAGATAGAATGTTCAATTCTTTTTATTGAAAGCTAGGAGACCCGTATGTAATTCTTTTATCTGCAAATATATTTTATAGTTAAATCATGCATTATTATTCTTATATTATATGAAAGAGAATCGAAAGAAAACATACAAGATGACCAAATATGCACTAATAAAACTGAGCAAAAGAATGAAAATATAGAGAAATATTTCTCTCAACAATCTCATTGATATTATACAAAATGACAAAGATTGATAAGAAGAAATTAATATAAAACATAATGTGGCATACGCTTCAATGAAACACTGCCAATTCATTCAACTGAGCTACTTAATGATGATGATCGTGATTTCCACTTAAATGAAATTTTCTTGCAAAGTAACTATCAAAATACACTTGTACATTAGTTGTAAGAACTAAAGACCTCCAATGAGCTCAACTATGGCTCATTGTACATATGATTAAAGATAAGCTCATTGCCTATCAACCTAATTAATTAAAGATAAGCATATTGAACATGAAGAGAGACTATCACAATTCATTTTTTTCTACGAGAATGCTTAGTGGTATTGTGAACAAGCTATCACTTATGTGAGAGCATCCTTTGAAAAACTACTATCTTATCTAGTTATGATTCACAGAAAAAAATTAGTGTTAATTATTGATCTACATCAAGACTATAATGGTCATTTCAAACTTGTATTTATTTTTATTTATTTGTTTTTTAAAAGCGCAATCCCGAACGTGTGAATAAAATATTCTTAAATACAGGTTGTGAAGATAATTCGCTTATGGCAGTGGCACAAAATACCAATACTCTTCCATTTCTGATATTTCTTTCTTTTTCAGTTTCTTAGTGACAATAGGCTATGACATACTGCCTAAATCGTAGACACATGTGATAAATAAGAGAATACTAAAGATTCGAATAATAGAGCTTCTCAATTCCGACACAAGATGCTTAATCGATCGAATAGAATGATGTCGCCATATCCGGGTAGAACAGGAGGCGATTCGAAAATTGCGTAGGTTGGTTCGATCAAGCTGTTGAATATTGAAAACAAGCTAAAGCGGTTATTCCAAGGAATTATATTGAAGCACATAAATGATTAAAAAAATGAGGCGCTTTGAATAAGACTATTTTCTCTTTCATTTTGTGGATCCAACAATCAAATAATAAATCGCTCTTATAAAAGTTAAAACAATTTGATGACAACTTAGTATTTATATATTAAGTTATATATATATAATTGCACAAATTTAATAATTAATTTTTTAACGGATAAATCATAAATGTTATTTGATGAATATATAAATTTTCAAAGACTTTGAAGTTAGGTTTTAACTCTCTTTTTTAACACTGTATTGATGAAGAATGGAAAAACGCAGAGCAGAAACCTAGGCTGGTGGTCCTAATGGCATTTTGGAGGAAAAACTTCTCTGGCTTCCTCCCTCGCCTGAGGACCATCCATTCTTCCATCAATTCGGAAGGCACCGCCGCCTATACTCAGCTCCTCGGCATCCACGTCCTCCACTGCCCGGTAGGCTTCCGCTTCACTCTCTTCCTTCTATCCAGTCGCGATCACCGCTTCTCTTCCATCATAAATCGAGATGAATTTGTTATCAGGACGTGGTAGGCATTGTGTCAAAGGTATCGGAATGTATCGCCTTTCGCGGCGCCAACATTCACAGCGTGGATGTCTTTGTCCCAGAGAACAAACAGGTCTTCTACTCAAGGAGGTTATTGCTTTCTTGCTTCTGTCTCTTGCGCTTTTCATAGGTTTGGAAGATTTGTAAATGTGAATTGCTTAATTTTTCGTGGGTATTGGACCGTTGGGTTGGTAGATATTAGAATATACAGTATTCAGGAAGACAATATTGGGATGCAGCTTGGCGAGCTAAAGATTATCAGTACAGTGAAAAAAAAACTGTCTCTATTTCCATTAAGATGTGGCTAATTTCTTAAACAATCATTTGGAGGTAGAAGCTAGCTTGAAGTAATTGGTCTCTCTTTGTAAAATATTTTGTATAAATACAACAATGATGTTAATAAAGTTTATTAGAGCCAGAGGTGTTTTCAAATAAGATAAGTTTATGAGTGCAAACTGCAGAGGATAACTTTTTTTTTCAAATTGTTGTAAGAAATTCTTGTTGAGGGGTCAATTTATAGTTTCTATATAGAATTTAGGGCTTTTAAATGGGATGGGTATAGATTCTGTGAGAATACAATGAGAAAACAGTACATATTACACGCTTGATCGAAGTTATATGAAAGAGAAATATCTAAAGAGATTTACAAAGGTTCCATGATATTGTATGTATTTTGCACGTGAATAATAAGAATTTGATAACATGGATGCCTGACCCTCTTGACAACATTGTTGTTTCCTCTCTCGATGCTTAATACACGACATCGACGTCCGACTCTCGATATCCTAA